>NW_026048462.1:901567-1202090 GCF_023864345.2 Schistocerca serialis cubense
AAATACTATGAGTTCTATGACTTCTCCTCCTAAATCGAGTAAATTTTCTATTGAAACCACAGGATTTTCTTTTGGGATACGAGTATCTCCTTTCCGATGCATTATTCCCTCTTTACTGCATCACTCGCTCCATCACATTGACGATTTAACACTGAAATTGCGTCGCTATGAAATACTATGGGTTCTATGACTTCTGCTTCTAAATCAAGTAACGTTTCTATGGAAACGAAACGATTTTCTTTTGGGATCCGACTATCTCCTTTCCGATGCACTGTTCCTTCTTTGATGCATCCCTCGCTGCTTCACATTGACGAATTAACACAGAAAATGCGGCGCTATGAAATACTATGGGTTCTATGTCTTCTTCTTCTAAATCGAGTAACGTTTCTATGGAATCGACAGGATTTGCTTTTGGGATACGGCTATCTCCTTTCCGATGCACTATTCCTCTTTACTGCATCCCTCGTTCCACACATTGACGTAATAACACAGACATTGCGTCGCTATGAAATACTATGAGTTCTATGACATTTCCTTCTAAATCGAGTAACATTTCTATTGTAGCGAGAGGGTTTTCTTTTGGGATACGAGTAACTCCTTTCCGATGCAATACTCCATCTTTACTGCATCCCGCGCTCCCTCACATTGAAGAATTATAACAGAAATTGCGTCGCTATGAAATACTATGAGTTCTATGACTTCTCCATCTAAATCGCGTAATGTGTCTGTGGAAAGGACAGGATTTTCTTTTGGGATCCGACTATCTCCTTTCCGATGCACTCTTACATATTTACTGCATCCCTCGCTCCCTCATACTGAAGAATTAACACAGATATTGTGTCGCCATGAAACACTATGAGTTCCATGACTTCTCCTTCTAAAGCGTGTAACGTTTCTATTGAAACTACAGGATTTTCTTTTGGGATACGACTATCTCCTTTCCGATGCATTATTCCCTCTTTACTGCATCACTCGCTCCTTCACATTGACGATGTAACACAGAAATTGCGTCGCTATGAAATACTATGGGTTCTTTGACTTCTCCTTCTAAATCAAGTAACGTTTCTATGGAAACGAAACGATTTTCTTTTGGGATCCGACTATCTCCTTTCCGATGCACTGTTCCTTCTTTGATGCATCCCTAGCTCCCTCACCCTGATGAATTAACGCAGAAATTGCGTCGCTATGAAATACTATGGGTTCTATGTCTTCTTCTTCTAAATCGAGTAACGTTTCTATGGATTCGACAGGATTTTTTTTGGGATGCGACTATCTTCTTCCCGATGCACTGTTCCATCTTTGATGCATCCCTCGCTGCCTCACATTGCCGAATTAACACAGAAATAGCGTCGCAATAAAATACTATGAGTTCTATGACTTCTCCTTCTAAATCGAGTAATGTTTCTATTGAAACGACAGAATTTTCTTTTAGGATACGAGTATCTCCTTTCCGATGCACTACTCCAGTTTTACTGCATCCCTCGCTCCCTCACATTGACGAATCAACACAGAAATTGCGTCGCTATGAAATACTATGGGTTCTATGACTTCTACTTCTAAATCGAGTAACGTGTCTATGGAGAGGACAGGATTTTCTTTTGGCATCGGACTATTTCCTTTCCGATGCACTGTTCCTTCTTTGATACATCTCTTGCTCCCTCACATTGACGTATTAACACAGAAATTGCGTCGCTATGAAATACTATGGGTTCTATGTCTTCTTCTTCTAAATCGAGTAACGTTTCTATGAAATCGACAGGATTTTCTTTTGGGATACGACTATATCCTTTCCGATGCACTATTCCCTCTTTACTGCATCCTTCGCTCCCTCTCATTGACGAATTAACACAGAAATTGCGTCTCTATAGAATACAATGGGTTCTATGACTTCTCCTTCTAAGTCGAGTAACGTGTCTATGGAAAGGACAGGATTTTCTTTTGGGATCCGACTATCTCTTTTCCGATGCACTATTCCATCTTTACTGCATCCCTCGCTTCCTCACATTGACGAATTAACACAGAAGTTGCGTCGCTACGAAATACGATGGGATCTATGACATCTTCTAAATCGAGTAACGTTTGTATCGATACGACAAGATTTTCTTTTGGGATACGAGTATCTGATATCCGATGCACTATTCCTTCTTTAGTGCATTCCTAGCTCCCTCACATTGACGAAGTAACACAGACATTGCGTCGCTATGACATACTATGTGTTCTATGACATCACCTTCTAAATCGTGTAACGTTTCTATCGTAGCGAGAGGATTTTCTTTTGGGATACGAGTATCTCCTTTCCGATGCACTACTCCAGTTTTACTGCATCCCTCGCTCCCTCACATTGACGAATCAACACAGAAATTGCGTCGCTATGAAATACTATGCGTTCTATGACATGTCCTTTTAAATCGAGTAACGTTTCTATTGAAACTACAGGAATTTCTTTTGGGATTCGACTATCTCCTTTCCGATGCACTATTCCCTCCTTACTGCATCCCTCGCTCCCTCACAAACGACAGGATTTTCTTTTGGGATACGAATATCTCCTTTCCGATGCACTACTCCATCTTTACTGCATCCCTCGCTCCCTCACATTGACGAATTATATCAGAAATTGCGACGCTATGAAATACAATGGGTTCTATGACTTATCTTTCTAAATCGAGTAACGTTTGTATGGAAAGGACTGGATTTTCTTTTCGGAACCGACTATCTTCATTCCGATGCACTATTCCTTCTTCACTGCATCCCTCGCTCCCTCACATTGACGAATTAACACAGGGATTGCGTCGCAATGAAATACTATG
Source organism: Schistocerca serialis cubense (assembly GCF_023864345.2). Classification (NCBI taxonomy): domain Eukaryota; kingdom Metazoa; phylum Arthropoda; class Insecta; order Orthoptera; family Acrididae; genus Schistocerca; species Schistocerca serialis. The sequence goes on from NW_026048462.1 coordinate 904,375, forward strand.
GGTTCTATGACTTCTTCTTCTAAATCGAGTAACGTTTCAATGGAATCGATAGGATTTTCTTTTGGGATACGACTATCTCCTTTCCGATGCACTGTTCCCTCTTTACTGCATCCCTCGCTTCCTCACATTGACGAATTAACAACGGAAATTGCGTCGCTATGAAGCACTATGGATTCTATGATTTCTCCTGCTAAGTCGAGTAACGTGTCTATGGAAAGGACAGGATTTTCATTTGGGATGCGACTATCTCTTTTCCGATGCTCTATTTCATCTTTACAGCATCCCTCGCTCCCTCACATTGACGAATTAACACAGAATCTGCGTCGCTATGAAATCCTATGTGCTCTACGGCTTCTCCTTCTAAATCGAGTAACGTTTTTATGGAAACGAGAGGATTTTCTTTTGGGATACGAATATCTCCTTTCCGATGCACTACTCTATCTTTACTGCATCCCTCGCTCCCTCACATTGACGAATTATATCAGAAATTGCGACGCTATGCAATACAATGGGTTCTATGACTCATCTCTCTAAATCGAGTAACGTTTGTATGGAAAGGACTGGATTTTCTTTTTGGAACCGGCTACCTCCATTCCGATGCACTATTCGTTCTTCACTGCATCCCTCGCTCCCTCACATTGACGAATTAACACATGGATTGCGTCGCAATGAAATACTATGGGTTCTATGACTTCTTCTTCTTAAACAGGTAACGTTTCAATGGAATCGACAAGAATTTCTTTCGGGATACGACTATCTCCTTTCCGATGCACTATTCCCTCCTTACTGCATCCCTCGCTCCCTCACAAACGACAGGATTTTCTTTTGGGATACGTGTATCTCCTTTCCGATGCACTACTCCATCTTTACTGCATCCCTCCCTCCCTCACTTTGACGAATTATAACAGAAATTGCATCGCTATGAAGTACTATGGGTTCTATGACTTCTCCTTCTAAATCGAGTAACGTGTCTATGGAGAGGACAGGATTTTCTTTTCGGATCCGACGATTTCCTTTCGGATGCACTGTTCCTTCTTTGATACATCCCTTGCTCCCTCACATTGACGAATTAACACAGAAATTGCGTCGCTATGAAATACTATGTGTTCAATGTCTTCTTCTTCTAAATCGAGTAACGTTTCTATGGAATCGACAGGATTTTCTTTTGGGATACGACTATATCCATTCCGATGCACTATTCCCTCTTTACTGCATCCCTCGCTCCCTCACATTGACGAATTAACACAGAAATTGCGTCTCTATAAAATACAATGGGTTCTATGACTTCTCCTTCTAAGTCGAGTAACGTGTCTATGGAAAGACAGGATTTTCTTTTGGGATCCGACTATCTCTTTTCCGATGCACTATTCCATCGTTACTGCATCCCTCGCTTCCTCACATTGACGATTTAACACAGAAGTTGCGTCGCTACGAAATACGATGGGATCTATGAAATCTCCTTCTATATCGAGTAACGTTTGTATGGAAACGTGAAGATTTTCTTTTGGGATACGAGTATCTGATTTCCGGTGCACTATTCCTTCTTTAGTGCATCCCTAGCTCCCTCACATTGACGAAGTAACACAGACATTGCGTCGCTATGAAATACTATGTGTTCTATGACATCACCTTCTAAATCGAGTAACGTTTCTATCGTAGCGAGAGGATTTTCTTTTGGGATACGAGTATCTCCTTTCCGATGCACTACTCCAACTTTACTGCATCCTTCGCTCCCTCACATTGACGAATCAACACAGAAATTGCGTCGCTATGAAATACTATGCGTTCTATGACTTCTCCTTCTACATCGAGTGACGTTTCTATAGAAACTACAGGAATTTCTTTTGGGATACGACTATCTCCTTTCCGATACACTGTTCCCTCTTTACTGCATCCCTCGCTTCCTCACATTGACGAATTAACACAGAAATACCGTCGCTATGAAGCACTATGGATTCTATGACTTCTCCTGCTAAATCGAGTAACGTGTCTATGGAAAGGACAGGATTTTCATTTCGGATCCGACTATCTCTTTTCCGATGCACTATTCCATCTATACAGCATCCCTCGCTCCCTCACATTGACGAATTAACACAGAATCTGCGTCGCTATGAAATCCTATGTGTTCTATGGCTTCTCCTTCTAAATCGAGTAACGTTTTTCTGGATACGAGAGGATTTTCTTTTGGGATTAGAGTATCTCCTTTCCGATTCACTAATCCACCTTTACTGCATCCCTCGCTCCCTCACATTGACGAATTACCCAAAAATTGCGTCGCTATGATTTACTATGGGTTCTATGAATTCTCCTTCTAAATCGAGTAACCTTTACATGGAAACGACAGGATTTATTTTTGGGGTACGAGTATCTCCATTCCGATGCACTATTCCTACTTTAGTGCATCCCTCGTTCCCTCACATTGACGAATTGACACAGACATTGCGTCATTATGAAATACTATGTGTTCTATGACATCACCTTCTAAATCGAGTGCCGTTTCTATGGTAGCGAGAGGATTTTCTTTTGGGCTACGAGAATCTTCTTTCCTATGCACTACTCCATCTTTACTGCATCCCTCGCTCCCTCACATTGACGAATTATAACAGAAATTGCGTCGCTATGAAATACTATGAGTTCTATGACTTCTCCTTCTAAATTGAGTAACGTGTCTATGGAGAGGACAGGATTTTCTTTTGGGATCCGACGATTTCCTTTCGGATGCACTGTTCCTTCTTTGATACATCCCTTGCTCCCTCACATTGACGAATTAACACAGAAATTGCGTCGCTATGAAATACTATTTGTTCAATGTCTTCTTCTTCTAAATCGAGTAACATTTCTATGGAATCGACAGGATTTTCTTTTGGGACACGACTATATCCATTCCGATGCACTTTTCCCCCTTTACTGCATCCCTCGCTCCCTCACATTGACGAATTAACACAGAAATTGCGTCTCTATAAAATACAATGGGTTCTATGACTTCTCCTTCTAAGTCGAGTAACGTGTCTATGGAAAGACAGTATTTTCTTTTGGGATCCGACTATCTCTTTTCCGATGCACTATTCCATCTTTGCTGCATCCCTCGCTTCCTCACATTGACGAATTAACACAGAAGTTGCGTCGCTACGAAATACGATGGGATCTATGAAATCTCCTTCTAAATCGAGTAACGTTTGTATGGAAACGACAAGATTTTCATTTGGGATACGAGTGCCTGATTTCCGGTGCACTATTCCTTCTTTAGTGCATCCCTAGCTCCCTCACATTGACGAAGTAACACAGACATTGCGTCTCTATGAAATGCTATGTGTTCTATGACATCACCTTCTAAATCGAGTAACGTTTCTATCGTAGCGAGAGAATTTTCTTTTGGGATACGAGTATCTCCTTTCCGATGCACTACTCCAACTTTACTGCATCCTTCGCTCCCTCACATTGACGAATCAACACAGAAATTGCGTCGCTATGAAATACTATGCGTTCTATGACTTCTCCTTCTAAATCGAGTGACGTTTCTATTGAAACTACAGGAATTTCTTTTGGGATACGACTATCTGTTTCCGATACACTGTTCCCTCTTTACTGCATCCCTCGCTTCCTCACATTGACGAATTAACACAGAAATACCGTCGCTATGAAGCACTATGGATTCTATGACTTCTCCTGCTAAGTCGAGTAACGTGTCTATGGAAAGGACAGGATTTTCATTTCGGATCCGACTATCTCTTTTCCGATGCACTATTCCATCTTTACAGCATCCCTCGCTCCCTCACATTGACGAATTAACACAGAATCTGCGTCGCTATGAAATCCTATGTGTTCTATGGCTTCTCCTTCTAAATCGAGTAACGTTTTTATGGAAACGAGAGGATTTTCTTTTGGGATTAGAGTATCTCCTTTCCGATGCACTAATCCATCTTTACTGCATCCCTCGCTCCCTCACATTGACGAATTACCCAAAAATTGCGTCGCTATGAATTACTATGGGTTCTATGATTTCTCCTTCTAAATCGAGTAACCTTTACATGGAAACGACAGGATTTATTTTTGGGGTACGAGTATCTCCTTTCCGATGCACTATTCCTACTTTAGTGCATCCCTCGTTCCCTCACATTGACGAATTAACACAGACATTGCGTCGCTATGAAATACTATGTGTTCTATGACATCACCTTCTAAATCGAGTGCCGTTTCTATGGTAGCGAGAGGATATTCTTTTGGGCTACGAGAATCTCCTTTCCTATGCACTACTCCATCTTTACTGCATCCCTCGCTCCCTCACATTGACGAATTATAACAGAAATTGCGTCGCTATGAAATACTATGAGTTCTATGACTTCTCCTTCTAAATCGAGTAACGTTTCTATTGAAACTACAGGATTTTCTTTTGGGATACGACTATCTCCATTCCGATGCATTATTCCTTCTTTACTGCATCACTCGCTGCTTCACATTGACGATTTAACACAGAAATTGCGTCGCTATAAATAACTATGGGTTCCATGACTTCTCCTTCTAAATCGAATTACGTTTCTATGGAAACGACAAGATATTCTTTTAGGATACGAGTATCACCTTTCCGATGCACTATTCCTTCTTTAGTGCATTCCTCGCTCCCTCACACTGACGAATTAGCACAGACATTGCGTCGCTATGATATACTATGTGTTCTATGACTCCTCCTCCTAAATCGAGAAACGTTTCTATGGTAGCGACAGGAATTTCTTGTGGGATAGGCGTATCTCCTCTCCGATGCACTACTCCATCTTTACTGCATTTCTCGCTCCGCCACATTGACGAATTAACACAAATATGGCGTCGCTATATAATACAATGGTTTTCATGACTTCTTCTAAATCGAGTAACGTTTCTATGGAAACGACAGGGTTTTCTTTTGGGATATGACTATCTCCTATCCGATGCACTATTGCTTCTTTACTGCATCCCTCGCTACCTCTCATTTGCGAATTAACACAGATATTGCGTCGCTATGAAATACTATAGGTCCTATGACTTCTCCTACTAAATCGTGGAACGTTACTATGGAAACGACAGGATTTTCTTTTGGGATACGAGTATCTCCTTTCCGATGCATTATTCCTCCTTTACTGCATCCCTCGCTCCGTCACACTGATAAATTAACACAGAAATTGCGTCGCTGTGAAATACTATGTGTTCAAACCCATCTCCTTCTAAATAGAGTAACGTTTCTATGGAAACGGCAGGATTTTTTTTTTGGGTTATGAGTATCTCCTATCCCGATGCACCATTCCTTCTTTACAGCATACCTCGGCCTCTCTTGTTGACGAATTAACACAGAAGTTGCGTCGCTATGAAATACTATGAGTTCTATGACTTCTCCTTCTAAATAGAGTAACGTGTCTATGGAATGGACATGATTTTCTTTTGGGATCCAACCATCTCCTTTCCGATGCACTATTTCATTTTTACTGCAACCCTCGCCCGCTCGCATTGACGAATTACCACAGAAATTGCGTCGCTATGAATTACTATGAGTTCTATGCCGTCTCCTTCTAAATCGTGTTGGGTTTCTATTGAAACAACAGGATTATTTTTTGGGATACGACTATCTCCTTTCCGAAGCATTATTCCTTCTTTACTGCATCCTTCGCTCCCTCACATTGACGAATTAACACAGAAAATTCGTCGCTATGAAATAATATGTGTTCTATGCCTTCTTCTTTTAAATCGAGTAACGTTTCTATGGAATTGACAGGATTTTCTTTTGGGATACGACTATCTCATTTCCGATGCACTATTCCCTCTTTACTGCATCCCTCGCTCCCTCACATTGACGAATTAACACAGAAATTGTGTCGCTATGAAATACTATGAGTTCTATGCCTTCTCCTTCAAAATCGTGTTGGGTTTCTATTGAAACTACCGGATTTTCATTTGGGATCCAACTATTTCCTTTCCCATGCACTATTCCATCTTTTCATCATCCCTCGCTCCCTGACATTGACGAATTAACACAGATATTGCGTCGCTATGAAATACTATGGGTTCTATGACTTCTCCTTCTAAATCGAGTAACGTGTCTATAGAAAGGACAGGATTTTCTTTTGGGATACGACTATCTCTTTTCCGATGCACTATTCCTTTTCTACTGCATCCCTCGCTCCCACACATTGACGAAATAACACAGAAAATGCCTCGCTATGAAATTCCATGTGTTCTATTTCTTCTAAATCGAGTAACGTTTCTATGGAAACGACAGGATTTTCTTTTGGGATACGACTATCTCCTAACCGATGCACTATTGCTTCTTTACTGCATCCCTCGCTCCCTCTCATTTGCGAATGAACACAGAAATTGCGTCGCTATGAAATACCATAGGTCCCATGACTTCTCCTACTAAATCGTGGATCGTTACTATGGAAACGACAGGATTTTCTTTTCGGATACGAGTATCTGCATTCTGATGCATTATTCCTTCTTTACTGCATCCCTCGCTCCCTCACACTGATGAATTAACACAGAAATTGCATCGCTATGAAATACTATGGGTTCAATGCCATCTCCTTCTAAATCGAGTAACGTTTCTATGGAAACGACAGGATTTCCTTTTGGTATACGAGTATCTCCTTTCCGATGCACTACTCCAACTATACTGCATCCCTCGATCCCTCGCATTGACAAACTTAAACAGAATTTGCATCACTATGAAATACTATAAGTTCTATGACTTCTTCTTCTAAATCGAGTAACGATTCTAAGGAAACCACAGGATTTCCTTTTGGGATACGAGTATCTCCTTTCCGATGCACAATTCATTCTTTACTGCATCCCTCGCTCCCTCACATTGACGAATTAATCCAGAAATTGCGTCGCTATGAAATACTATGTGTCCTATGACTTCTCCTACTAAATCGAGTAACGATTCTATGGAAAGGACTGGTTTTTCTTTTCGGAACCGACTATCTCCTTTCTGATGCTCTATACCTACTTAACTGCATCCCTCCCTCCCTCACACTGACAAATTAACACAGAGATTGCGACGCTATGAAATACTATGGGTTCTATGTCATCTTCTTCTAAATCGAGTAACGTTTATATGGAAGAGACAATATATTTTTTTGGGATACGAGTATCTCCTTTCCGATGCACTACTGCCTCCTTACTCCATCCCTCGCTCCCTCACATTGACGAATTAACACAGAAAGTGCGACGCTATGAAATACTATGGCTTCTATGACTTCTCTTTCTAAATCGAGTAACGTTCCTTTGGAAACGACAGGATTTTCTTTTGGGATACGAATATCTCCTTTCCGATGCACTATTCCTTCTTAACTGCATCACTCACTTCCTGACATTGACGAATTAACACAAAATTGCGTCCCTTTGAAATACTATGGGCTCTATGACTTCTCTTTCTAAATCGAGTAACGTTCCTTTGGAAACGACAGGATTTTCTTTTGGGATACAAATAACTCCTCTCCGACGCATTATTCCTTCTTTACTGCATCCCTCGCTCCCTCTCATTTGCGAATTAACACAGAAATTGCGTCGCTATGAAATACAATATTTCCTATGACTTCTCCTACTAAATCGTGGAACGTTACTAAGGAAACGAAAGGATTTTCTTTTGGGATACGAATATCTCCTTTCCGATACACTTCTCCTTCTTTGCTGCTTCTCTCGCTACCTAACATTGAGAAATTAACACAGAAATTGCGTCCCTATGAAATTCTATGGGTTCTATGACATCTCCTTCTAAATCGAGTAACGTTTCTATGGAAACGGCAGGATTTTCTTTTGGGGTACGAGTATCTCCTATCCCGATGCACCATTCCTTCTTTACTGCATCCCTCGCCCTCTCTTGTTGACGAATTAACACAGAAGTTGCGTCGCTATGAAATACTATGGGTTCTATTACTTCTCCTCCTAAATCGAGTAACGTTTCTATGGAAACGACAGGATTTACTTTTGGGATACGACTATCTCCTCTCCGATGCATTATTCCTTCTTTACTGCATCCCTCGCTCCCCCACATTGACGAATTAACACAGAAATTGCGTCGCTATGGGATACTATGAGTTCTATGACTTCTCCTACTAAATCGAGTAACGTTTCTATGGAAACGACAGGATTTTCCTTTGCGATACGAATTTCTCCTTTCCGATGCTCTACTCCATCTTTGCTGCATCCCTCGCTACCTAACAATGACAAATTAACACAGAAATAGCGTCCCTATGACATTCTATGGGTTCTATGACATCTCCTTCTAAATCGAGTAACGTTTCTATGAAAACGACATAATTTTCTTATGGGATACGAGTATCTCCTTTCCGATGCACTATTCCTTTTATTACTGCATTCATCGCTCCCTCACATTGACGAATTAACACAGAAATTGCGTCGCTATGAACTGCTATGGGTTCTATGACTCCTCCATCTAAATCGAAGAACGTATCTATGAAAACGAGAGGATTTTCTTTTGGGATACGAATATCTCGTTTCCGATGCACTATTCCTTCTTTACTGCATCCCTCGCTCCCTCACATTGACGATTTAACACAGACATTGGGCCCCTATGAAATACTATGGCTTCTATGTCATCTCCTTCTAAATCGAGTAACGTTTCTATGGAAACGACAGGATTTCCTTTTGGGATACGAGTATCACCTTTCCGATGCACTATTCCTCCTTTACTGCATCCCTCGCTCCCTCTTATTGACGAAATAACACAGAAAATGCCTCGCTATTAAATTCAATGTGTTCTATGACTTCTTCTTCTAAATCGAGTAACGTTTCTATGGAAACAACAGGATTTTATTTTGGGATACGACGATCTCCTTTCCGATGCACTATTGCTTCTTTACTGCATCCCTTGCTCCCCCTCATTTGCGAATTAATACACAAATTGCGTCGCTATGAAATACAATAGGTTCTATGACTTCTCCTACTAAATCGTGGAACGTTACTATGGAAACGAAAGGATTTTCTTTTGGGATACGAGTATCTCCTTTCCGATGCATTATTCCTTCTTTACTGCATCCCTCGCTCAATCACATTAACGAATTAACACAGAAATTGCGTCGCTATGAAATACTATGGGTACTATGACTTCTCCCTCTACATCGAGTAACATTTCTATGGAAAGGACATGATATGCTTTTGGAATACGACTATCTCATTTCCGATGCACTATTCCTTCTTTACTGCTTCGCTCGCTCCCTCACATTGACGAATTAACACACAAATGGCGTCGCTATGAAATACTATGGGCTATATGATTTCTCCTTCTAAATCGAGTATCGTTTCTACGGAAAGGACAGGAATTTCTTTTGGGATAGGTGTATCTCCTTTCCGATGCACTATTAATTCTTTACGGCGTCCCTCGCTCATTCACATTGACAATTTAACGCAGAGATTGCGTCGCAATGAAATACAATGGGTTCTATGACTTCTCCTTCTAAATCGAGTAACGTTTCTGTGGAAACGACAGGATTTTCTTTTGGGATACAAATAACTCCTCTCCGACGCATTATTCCTTCTTTACTGCATCCCTCGCTCCCTCTCATTTGCGAATTAACACAGAAATTGCGTCGCTATGAAATACAATATTTCCTATGACTTCTCCTACTAAATCGTGGAACGTTACTAAGGAAACGAAAGGATTTTCTTTTGGGATACGAATATCTTCTTTCCGATACACTTCTCCTTCTTTGCTGCTTCTCTCGCCACCTAACATTGAGAAATTAACACAGAAATTGCGTCCCTATGAAATTCTATGGGTTCTATGACATCTCCTTCTAAATCGAGTTACGTTTCTATAGAAATGACACGATTTTCTTATGGGATACGAGTATCTCCTTTCCGATGCACTATTACTTTTATTACTGCATCCATCGCTTCCTCACATTGACGAATTATCACCGAAATTGCGTTGCTATGAACTAATATGGGTTCTATGACTTCTCCTTCTAAATCGAGTAACGTTTCTACGAAAACGACAGGATTTTCTTTGGGATAAGAATATCTCCTTTCCGATGCACTATTCCATCCTTACTGCATCCCTCGCTCCCTCTCATTTGCGAATTAACACAGAAATTGTGTCGCTATGAAATACAATAGGTCCTATGACTTCTCCTACTAAATCGTGGAACGTTTCTATGGAAAGTACATGATTTGCTTTAAGAATACGAGTATCTCCTTTCCGATGCACAATTCCTTCTTTACTGCATACCTCGCTCCCTCCCATTGACGAAATATCACATAAATTGGGTTCTATGACATCTCCTTTTAAATCGAATAACGTTTCTATGGAAACGACAGGATTTTCTTCCGGGATACGAGTATCTGCTTTCCGATGCTGTACTCCATCTTTTCTGCATCCCTCGCTCCCTCTTGTTGACGAATTAACACAGAAATTGCGTCGCTGTGAAATACTATTGGTTCTATGACTTCTCCTTCTATATCGAATAATGTTTCTATGGAAAGTACATGATTTGCTTTAAGAATACGAGTATCTCCTTTCCGATGCACAATTCCTTCTTTACTGCATACCTCGCTCCCTCCCATTGACGAAATATCACATAAATTGGGTCGCTATGAAATACTATGGTTTCTATGACTTCCCCTTGTATATCGAGTAACGTTTCTATGGAAACGACCGGATTGTCGTTTAGGATACGAGTATCTCCTTTTCCGATGCACCATTCCTTCTTTACTGCATCCCTCGCTAAATCTTGTTGGCGAATTAACACAGAAGTTGCGTCGGTATGAAATACTATGGGTTCTATGACCACTATTTCTAAATTGAGTAACGTGTCTATGGTAAGGACAGGATTTTCTTTTGGCATCCAACTATCTCCTTTCCGATGCATTATCCTTCTTTTCTGCATCCCTCACTCCCTCACATTGACGAATTAATGGAGGAGAATGCGTCGCTATGAAATACTATGAGTTCTATGTCTTCTCCTTCTAAATCGAGTAACGTTTCTATTGAAACTACAGGATTTTCTACTGGGATACGACTATCTCCTTTACGATGCATTATTCCTTCATTACTGCATCCCTCGCTCCTTCACATTCACGAATTAACACAGAAATTGCGTCGCTATGAAATACTATGGGTTCCATGACTTCTCCTTCTAAAACGAGTATCGTGTCTCCGCAAAGGACAAGATTTTCTTTTGGAATACGAGTATCTCCTTTCCAATGCATTATTCCTACTTTACTGCATCCCTCCCTCCCTCACATTGGCGAATTAACACAGAATTAGCGTCGCTATGGAATAATATTAGTTCCATGACTTCTCCTTCAAAATCGACTAACGTTTCTGTAGGTACGACAGGCTTTTTTTTTGCGATACGAATATCTCCTTTCCGATGCACTACTCCTTCTTTGCTGCATCCCTCGCTACCTAACATTGACGAGTCAACACTGAAATTTGCATCCCTATGAAATACTTTGGCATCTATGACATCGTCTTCTGAATCGAGTAACGTTTCTATGAAAACGACTGGATTTTCTTATGGGATACGAGTATCTCCTTTCCGATGCACTCTTCCTTCTTCACTGCATCCCCCGCTCCCTCACATTGAAGACTTAATACAGAAATTGCGCCGCTATGAATTACTATGTGTTCCATGACTTCTCCTCGTAAGTCGAGTATCCTTTCTATGGAAAGGACTGGATTAACTTTGGGAAACGACTACCTCCCTTCCGATGCACTATTCCTACTTTACTGCATCCCTCGCTCCTTCACATTGACGAATTAACGCTGAAATTGCGTAGCTACGAAATACTCCGGGTTCCATTACTTCTTCTTCTAAATCGAGTAACGTGTCTATGGAAACGACAGGATTTCCTTTTGGGATAGGAGTATCTCCTTACCGATGCACTATTCCCTCTTTACTGCATCCCTCACTCCCTCACATTGACGAACTAACACAGAAATTGCGCCGCTATAAAATTCTATGTGTTCTATGACATCTCCTTCTAAATCGCGTTACGTTTCTATGGAATGGACAGGATTTTCTTTTGGGATACGAGTATATCCTTTCCCGATGCACTATTACTTCTATACTGCAACCCTCGCTCCCTGTTATTGACGAATTAACACAGAAATTGCGTCGCTATGAAATACTATGGGTCCTATGACTTCTTCTAAAACGGGTGACGTGTCTATGGAAAGGACAGGATTTTCATTTGGGATACGACTATCGCCTTTCCGATGCACTATTCCACCTTTACTGCATCCCTCACTTCCTGACATTGACGAATTAACACAGAAATTGATCGATATGAAATACTATGGGTTCTATGACTTCTCCTTCTAATTCGAGTATCGTTTCTATGGACAGGACAGGATTTTATTTTGGGATACGAGTATCTCCTCTCCGATGCACGATTCCTTCTTTACTGCATTCCTCGCCTCCTCACATTGACGAATTAACACAGAAATTGAGTCGTTATGAAATACTATGGGTTCTATGACTTCCCCTTCTAAATCGAGTAACGTTTCTATGTAAACGAAAGGATTTTCATTTGGGATACGACTATCTCCTTTCCGATTAATTATTCCTTCTTTACTGAATCTCTCGCTCCCTCACATTGACGAATTAACACAGAGATTACGTCGCTACGAAATTTAATGTGTTCTACGTCTTCTTTTTGTAAATCGAGTAACGTTTCTATGGAAACGACAGGATGTTCTTTTGGGAAACGAGTATCTCCTTTCCGATGCATTATTCCTTCTTTACTCCATCCGTCCCTCCCTCACATTGACGAATTAACACAGAAATAGCGTCGCTATGGAATACTATGAGTTTTATGACTTCTCCTTCAGAATCGACTAATGTTTCTGTGGAAACGACAGGATTTTCTTTTGCGATACGAATATCTCCTTTCCGATGCACTATTCCTTCTTTGCTGCATCCCTCGCAACCCGACATTGACAAGTTAACACTGAAATTGCGTCCCTATGAAATACTGTGGGTTCTATAACATCTTCTTCTAAATCGAGTAACGTTTCTATGAAAACGACAGAATTTTCTAATGGGATATTAGTGTCTCCTTACCGAAGCACTCTTCCTTCTTTACTGCTTCCCTCGCTCCCTCACATTGACGATTTAACACAGAAATTGCGTCGCAATGAAATACTATGAGTTCTAAGACTTCTCCCTCTAACTCGAGTAACGTTTCTATGGAAACTACAGGATTTTCTTTAGGGATACGACTATCTCCTTTCTGATGCATTACTCCATCATTACTGCATCCCTCGCTAAATTGTACTATATGTTCAATTTCTTCTCCGTCTAAATCGAGTAACGTTTCAATGGAAACGACAGGATTTTCTTTTAGGATACGAATAACTCCTTTCCGATGCACTATTATTTCTTTACTGGATCCCTCGCTACCAAACATTGACGAACTAACACAGATATTACGTCGCTATGAAATTTTATGTGTTCTATGTCTTCTTTTTGTAAATCGAGTAACGTTTCTATGGAAAGGACAGTATGTTATTTTGGGATACGAGTATCTCCTTTCCGATGCATTATTCCCTCTTTACTGCTTCCGTCCCCCTCTCACATTGACGAATTATCACAGAAATAGCGGCGCTATGGAATACTATGAGGTCTATGACTTCTCCTTCATAAGCGACTAACGTTTCCGTGGAAGCGACAGGATTTTCTTTTGCGTTACGAATATCTCAATACCGATGCACTACTCCTTCTTTGCCGCATTCCTCGCTACCTAACATTGACGAGTTAACACAGACATTGTGTCTCTATGAACTACTATGGGTTCTATGAGTTCTCCTTCGAAGTGGGGTAACGTTTCTATGTAAAGGAATGGAATTCCCTTTCGGAACCGACTATCTCCCTTCCGATGCTCTGTTCATTCTTTACTGCATCCTTCGCACCCTCACATTGACGAATTAACACAGAGATTGCGCCGCTATGAAATAGTATGTGTTCTATGTCATCTTCTTCTAAATCGAGTTACGTTTCTATGGAAACGACAGGATTTTCTTTTGGGATACGAGTATCTCCTTTCCGGATCACTATTCCTTCTCTACTGCATATCTCGCTCCCTCACATTGACGAAATATCACATAAATTGCGTCGCTATAAAATACTATGCGTTCTATGACTTCTCCTTCTAAATCGAGTAACGTTTCTATGGAAACGACAGGATTTTCGTTTGGGATACGAGTATCTGCTTTCCCGAAGCACCATTCCTCCTTTACTGCATCCTTCGCTCCCTCTAGTTGACGAATTAACACAGAAGTTGCGTCGCTTTGAAATACTATGGGTTCTATAACTTCTATTTCTGAAAAGAGTAACGTGTCTATGGAAAGTACAGGATTTCCTTTTGGCATTCAACTATCTCCATTCCGATGCACTATTCCATCTTTACTGCATCCCTCTCTTCCTCACATTGTCGAATTATCACAGAAATTGCGTCGCTATGAAATACTATGAGTTCTATGTCTTCTCCTTGTAATTCGAGTAACGTTTCTATTGAAACTACAGGATTTTCTTTTGGGATACGAGTATCTCCTTTCCGATGCATTATTCCTTCATTACTTCATCCCGCGCTCCTTCACATTGACGAATTAACACAGAAATTGCGTTGCTAAGGCATACTATGGATTCAATTTCTTATCCTTCTAAATCGAGTAACGTTACTATGGATACGACACGATTTTCGTTTGGGATACAAGTATCTCCTTTCACGATGCACCGTTCCTTCTTTACTGCATCCCTCGCTCCCTCTTGTTGACGAATGAACACAGAAGTTGCGTCGCTATGAAATACTATGGGTCCTATGACTTCTCCTTCTAAACCGAGTAACGAGTCTATGGAAAGGACAGGATTTTCTTTGGGAACCGACTGTCTCCCTTCCGATGCACTATTCCATCTTTACTGCATCCCTCTCTCCCTCATATTGACGAATTAACACAGAAATTGCGTCGCTATGAAATACTATGAGTTCTATGTCTTCTCCTTCTAAATCGAGTAACTTTTTTATTGAATCTACAGGATTTTCTTTTGGGATACGACTATCTCCTTTCCGATGCATTATTCCTTCATTACTTCATCCATCGCTCCTCCACATTGACGAATTAACACAGAAATTGCGTTGCTAAGGAATACTGTGGGTTCAATTTCTTCTCCTCCTACATCGAGTAACGTTTCAATGGAAACGACAGGATTTTCTTTTGGGATACAAATAACTCCTTTCCGATGCACTATTCCTTTTTTACTGGATCCCTCGCTACCTAACATTGACGAACTAACACAGACCTTGCGTCCCTATGAAATACTACGGGTTCTATGTCTTCTTCTTCTAAATCGAGTTACGTTTCTATGGAAACGTCAGGATTTTCTTTTGGGATACGAGTATCTCCTTTCCGATGCACTATTCCCTCTTTGCTGCATCCCTCGCTCACTCACAATGACGAATTAACACAGAAATTGCGCCGCTGTGATATACTATTGGATCTATGACTTCTCCTTCTATATCGAGTATCGTTTCAATGGAAAAGATATGATTTGCATTTGGGTTACGAGTATCTCCTTTCCGATGCACTATTCCTTCTTTACTGCATCCCTCGCTCCCTCTTGTTGACGAATTAACACAGAAGTTGCGTCGCTTTGAAATACTATGGGTTCTGTAAGTTCTATTTCTAAATGGAGTAACGTGTCTATGGAAAGGACAGGATTTTCTTTTGGCATCCAACCATCTCCATTCCGATGCACTATTCCATCTTTACTGCATCCCTCTCTCCCTCACAATGTCGAATTAACACAGAAATTTCGTCGCTATGAAATACTATGAGTTCTATGTCTTCTCCTTCTAAATCGAGTAACGTTTCTATTGAAACTACGGGATTTTTTTTGGGATACGACTATCTCCTTTACAACGCAATATTCCTTCATTACTGCATCCCTCGCTACTTCACATTGACGAATCAACACAGAAATTGCGTCGCTATAAAATACAATGTGTTCTACGACTTCTCCTCCTAAATTGAGTAACGTTTCTATGGAAACGACAGGATTTTCTTTTGGCATACGACTATCTCCTCTCCGATGCACTATTCCTTCTTTACTGCATCGCTCGCTCCCTCACATTGACGAATTACAACAGAAATTGCGTCGCTATGAAATACTATGTGTTCTATGACTTCTCCTTCTTAATCGAGTATCGTTTCTACGAAAAGAACAGGATTTTTCTTTGGGATAGGAGTAACTCCTTTCCGATGCACTATTCCTTCTTTACTGCATACCTCGCTTCCTCACATTGACGAATCAACACAGAAATTGCGTCGCTATGAAATACTATGGGATCTATGATTTCTCCTTCTAAATCGTGTAACGTTTCTGTGGAAACGAAAGGATTTTCTTTTGGGATACGACTATCACCACTTCGATGCAAAATTCCTTCTTTACTGCATCCCTCCCTGCCTCACATTGACGAATTAACACAGAAATTCCGTCGCTATGGAATACTATGACTTCTATGACTTCTCCTTCTAAATCGAGTAACGTTTCTGTGGAAACGACAGGATTTTCTTGTGCGATACGAATATCTCCTTTCCGATACAGTACTTCTTCTTTGCTGCATCCCTCGCTCCCTCACATTGACGAATTAACACAGATATTACGTCGCTACGAAATTTTATGTGTTCTATGTGTTCTTTTTGTAAATCGAGTAACGTTACTATGGAAACGACATGATGTTCATTTGGGAAACGAGTATCTCCTTTCCGATGTACTATTCCTTCTTTCCTGCATCCCTCTCTCCCTCACATTGACGAATTAACAGAGAAATTGCGTCGCTATGAAATACCATGAGTTCTATGTCTTCTCCTTCTAAATCGAGTAACGTTTCTATGGAAACTACAGGATTTTCTTTTGGGATACGACTATCTCCTTTCCGATCCATTATTCCACCTTTACTACATCCCACGCTCCTTCACATTGACGAATTGTCACAGAGATAGCGGCGTTATGAAATACTATGTGTCCTATGACTTCTCCTTCTAAATCGAGTAACGTTTCTATGGAACGGACAGGATGTTCTTTTGGGAAACGAGTATCTCCTTCCCGATGCACTACTCCTTCTTTACTGCATCCCTGGCTACCTAATGCTGACGAATTAACACAGCATTTGCGTTCCTATGAATTACTATGTGTTCAATGACTTCTTCTTGTAAATCGAGTAACGTTTCTATGGAAACGAAAAGAATTTCTTCTGGGAATCGAGTATCTCCTTTCCAATGCACTATTCCCTCTTTACTGCATCACTCGCTCCCTCACATTGAAGAATTAACACAGAAATTACGTCGCTATGATATACTATGTGTTCTATGACTTCTCCTTCTACATCGAGTAACGTTTCTATGGAAAGGACATGATTTTCTTTTGGGATACGAGTATCTTCTTTCCGATGCTTTATTCTTTCTTTACTGCATACCTCGCTCCATCACATTGACGAATTAAAAGAGAAATCGCGTCGCTATGAAATATTATGGATTCCATGACTTCTTCTTCTAAATCGAGTAACGTTACTATGGAAACGACAGGTTTGCTTTTGGGATACGAGTATCTCCTTTCCGATGCACTATTCCCTCTTTACTGCGTTCCTCCCTCCCTCACGTTTACGAAATAACACAAAAATTTCATCGCAATGTAATACTATGAGTTCCATGACATCACCTTCTAAACCGAGTAACGTTTCTATGGTGACTACAGGATTTTCTTTTGGGATACGAGTATCTCCGTTCCGATGCACTACTCCATCTTTACTGTATCCCTCGCTCCCTCACATTTACGAATTAATACAGAAATTGAGTCGCTATAAAATACTATAAGTCCTATGACTTCTACATCTAAATCGAGTAACGCTTCTATGGAAACGACAGGATTTTCTTTTGGGATACGAGTATCTCCTTCCCGATGCACTATTCCTTCTTTACTGCATCCCTCGCTCATTCACATTGACGAACTAACACAGAATTTGCGTCGCTATGAAATACTATGGGTTCTAAGTTTTCTCCTTCTAAATCGAGTAACGTTTCTATGGAGAGGACTGGATTTTCTTTCGGGATACGACTATGTCCTTTCCGATGCATTATTCTATCTTTACTGCATCCCTCGCTCCATCACATTGACGAATTAACACAGAAATTGCGTCGTTATAAAATACTATGGGTTCTATGATTTCTTCTTCTAAATCAAGTAACGTTACTATGGAAACGACAGGATTTTCTTTTGGGATACGAGTAACTCCTTTCCAATGCACTATTTCCGCTTTACTGCATCCCTCGCTCCCTCACATTGACGAATTAACACAGAAATTGCATCGATATAAAATACTATGGGTTCTATGACATCTGCTTCAAAATCGAGTAACGTTTCTTTGGAAAGGACTGGATTTTCTTTTGGGATACGACTATCTCCTTTCCGATGCATTATTCTATCTTTACTGCATCCCTCGCTCCATCACATTGACGAATTAACACAGAAATTGCGTCGCTATGAAATACTATGGGTTCTATGATATCTTCTTCTAAATCAAGTAACGTATCAATGGAAACGACCTGATTTTCTTTTAGGATAC
The DNA here is from genome assembly GCF_023864345.2 of Schistocerca serialis cubense. Taxonomy (NCBI): domain Eukaryota; kingdom Metazoa; phylum Arthropoda; class Insecta; order Orthoptera; family Acrididae; genus Schistocerca; species Schistocerca serialis. The sequence continues at coordinate 922,987 of NW_026048462.1, forward strand.
GAGTATCTCCATTCCGATGCACTATTTCCGCTTTACTGCATCCCTCGCTCCCTCACATTGAAGCATTAACACAGAAATTACGTCGCTACGAAATACTATGAGGTCTATGACTTCTCGTTCTAAATCGAGCAACGTTCCTATGGGAACAACAGGATTTTCTTTTGGGATACGACTATCTCCTTTCCAATGCATTAATCCATCTTTACTGCATCTCTCGCTCCTTCACATTGACGAATTAACACAGAAATTGCGTCGCTATAAAAAACTATGTGTTCAATGACTTCTCCTTCTAAATTGAGTAACGTTTCCATGGAAAGGACAGGATTTTCTTTTGGGATACGACAATCTCTTTTCCGATGCACTATTCCTTTTTTACTGCATCCCTCGCTCCCTCACATTCGCGAATCAACACAGATATTGCGTCGCTATGAAATACTATCGGTTCTATGACGTCTTCATCTAAATCGAGTAACGTTTCTATGGAAACGACAGGATTTTCTTTTGGGATACGAGTATCTCCTTTCCGATGCACTATTCCTTCTTTACCGCATCCTTCCCTCCCTCACATTGGCGAAGTACAACAGAAATTCATCGCTATAAAAGACTATGGGTTATATAACTTCTCCTTCTAAATCGAGTATCGTTTCTATGGAAATGACAGGATTTTCTTTTGGGATACGAGTATCTCCTTTCCTGATGCACTATTCCTTCTTTACTGCATCCCTCGCTCCTTCACATTGATGAATTAACACCGAAATTGCGTCGCTATGAAATACTATGGGTTCCATGACTTCTCCTTCTATATCGAGTAACGTTTCTATGAAATGCACAAGATTTTCTTTTGGGATTAGACTATCTCTTTTCCGATGCACTATACCTTCTTTACTGCATCCTTCGCTCCCTCACATTGACGAATTAACACAGAAATTGCGTCGCTATGAAATACTATGGGTTTTATGACTTCTTCTTCTAAATCGGGTAACCTTTCTATATAAACGACAGGATTTTCTTATGGGATACGAGTATCTCCTTTCCGATGCACTATTCCTTCTTTACTGTATCCTTCGCTCCCTCACGTTGACGAATAAACACAAAGTTGCGTTGCTATGAAATACTATGGGTTCTATGATTTCTTCTTCTAAATCGAGTACCGTTTCTATGGATCGACAGGATTTTCTTTTGGGATACGAGTATCTCCTCTCCGATGCACTATTCCTTCTTTACTGTATCCCTCGCTCCATCACATTGACGAGTTAACACACAAATTGCGTCGCTATAAAATACTATGGGTTCTATGATTTCTACTTCTAAATCAAGTAACGTTGCTATGGAAAGGACGTGATTTTCTATTGGGATACGAGTATCTACTGACCGATGCACTATTCCCGCTTTACTGCATCCCTCACTGCCTCACATTGACGAATTAACACAGAAATTGCGTCGCCATGATATATTATGGGTTCTATGACTTCTCCTTCTGAATCGAGTAACGTTTCTATGGAAACGACAGGATTTTCTTTTGGGATACGAGTACCTACTTTCCCGATGTCCTATTCCTTCATTACTACATCCCTCGCTCTCTCAAATTGACGAATTAACACAGAAATTGCGTCGCTATGAAATACAATGGGTTCTATGACATCTTCTTCTAAATCGAGTAACGTTTCTATGGTAAGGACTTGATTTTCTTTTGGGATACGACTATCTTCTTTCCGATGCATTATTCTATCTTTCTTGCATCCCTCGCTCCATCACATTGACGAATTAACACAGAAATTGCGTCGCTATGAAATACTATGGGTTCTATGATATCTTCTTCTAAATCGAGTAACGTTTCTATGGAAAGGAATGGATTTTCTTTTGGGATACGACTATCTCCTTTCCGATGCATTATTCTATCTTTACTGCATCCCTCGCTCCATCACAATGACGAATTAACACAGAAATTGCGTCGCTATGAAATACTATGGGTTCTATGATATCTTCTTCTAAATCGAGTAACGTTTCTATGGAAAGGACTTGATTTTCTTTTGGGATACGACTATCTCCTTTCCGATGCATTATTCTATCTTTACTGCATCCCTCGCTCCATCACATTGACGAATTAACACATAAATTGCGTCGCTATGAAATACTATGAGTTGTATGACTTCTCCATCTAAATCGAGTAACGTTTCTATGGAAACGACAGGATTTTCTTTTGGGATACGAGTATCTCCTTTCCGACGCACTATTCCTTGTATATTGCATCGCTCGCTCCCTCACATTGACGAATTAACACAGAAATTTTGCCGCTATAATAGACTATGGGTTCTATGACTTCTTTTTCAAAATCGATTAATGTTTCTACAGAATCGACAGGATTTTCTTTTGGGATAGGAGTATCTCCTTTCCGATGACTATTCCTTGTATATTGCATCCTCCGCTCCCTCCCATTGACGAATTAACACAGAAATTGCGTCGCTATAAAATACTATGGGTTCTATGATTTCTTCTTCTAAATGGAGTAACGTTTCTACGGAATCGACAGGATTTTGTTTTGGGATACGAGTATATCCTTTCCGATGCATTATTCCTTCTTTATTGCATCCCCCGCACCCTCAGATTGACGAATTAACACAGAAATTGCGTCGCTATGTAATACTATGGTTTCAATGACCTCTCCTTCTAAATCGAGTAACGTTTCTATGGAGGTGATAGGATTTTCTTTTGGGATACGAGTATCTCCTTTCCGATGCATTATTCCTTGTATATTGCATCCCTCGCTCCCTCCCATTGACGAATTTACACTGAAAATTCGTCGCTATAAAAGCCTATGGGTTTTATGATTTCTCCTTTTAAATCGAGTAACGTATCTATGGAAACGAAAGGATTTTCTTTTGGGAGACGGGTATCCCATTTCCGATGCTCTATACCTCCATTACTGCATCCTTCGCTCCCTCACATTGACGAATTAACACAGAAATTGCGTCGCTATGAAATACTGTGGGTTCTATGACATCTCCTTCTAAATCGAGTAACGTTTCTATGGAAACAACAGGATTTTCTTTTTGGATACGAGTATTTACTTTCCGATGCACTATTCCTTCTATACTGCATCCCTCGCTCCCTCACATTGACGATTTAACACAGTGATTGTGTCGCTATGAAATACTATGTGTTCTATTACTTTTCCGTATAAATCAAGTAATGTTTCTATGGAAACGACAGGATTTTCTTTTGGCATACGAGTATCTAATTTCCCGATGCACTATTCCTTCTTTACTGCATCCCTCGCTCCCTCACATTGACGAATTAACCCAGAAATTGCGTCGCTATGAAATACTATGGGTCCTATGACTTCCCCTTCTAAATCGAGAAACGTGTCTATGGAAAGGAGACGATTTTCTTTTGGGATACGACTATCTTTTTTCCGATGGACTATTCATTCGTTATTGCATCCCTCGCTTCCTCACATTAACGAATTAATCCAGAAATTGGGTCGCTATGAAATACTATGGGTTTTATTAATTCTTCTCCTAAATCGAGTAACGTTTCTATGGAAACGACAGGATTATCTTTTGGGATACGAGTATCTCCTTTCCGATGCTTTATTCATTCTTTTTTGCATCCCCCGCTCCCTCACATTGGCGAATTAACACAGAAATTGCGTCGCTATGAAATACTATGGGTTATATGACATCTCCTTCAATGTCGGGTAACGTTTCTATGGAGGCGACAGGATTTTCTTTTGTGATACGAGTATCTCCTTTCCGATGCACTGCTCCATCTTTACTGCATCCCTCGCTCCCTCACATTGACGAATTAATATAGAAATTGCGTCGCTTAGACATACTATGAGTTCTATGACTTCTCCATTTCAATCGAGTAACGTTTCTATGGAATCGACAGGATTTTCTTTTGGGATACGCGTATCTCCTTTCCGATGCACTATTCTTTCTTCACTGCATACCTCGCTCCCTCACATTGATGAATTAACACAGAAATTGCGTCGCTTTGAATTACTATTGGTTCTATGACATCTTCTCCTAAATCGAGTAACGTTTATATGGAAACGACAGTATTTTCATTAGGGATACGAGTATTTCCTTTTCGATGCACTGTTCGTTCTTTACTGCATCCCTCGCTCCCTCACATTGACGAATTAACACAGAAATTGCGTCGCTATGAAATACTATGAGTTCTATGACTTCTCCTTCTAAATCGAGTAACGTTTCTATCTAAAGCACAGGATTTTCTTTTTTGTTACGAGTATCTCCTTTCCGATGCACTATTCCATCTTTACTGCATCCCTCGGTCCCTCAAATTGTCTAATTAGCACTGAAGTAGCGTTGCTATGAAACACTAAGGGTTCTTTGACTTCTTCTTCTAAATCGAGTAACGTTTCTGTGGAATCGCCAGGATTTTCTTTTGGGATACGAGTATCTCCTTTCTGATGCTCTCCTCCTTTACTGCATACCACAATCCGTCATATTGACGAATTAACACAGAAATTGCGTCGCTATTGAAGACTATGGGTTCTATGTCTTCTTCTCCTAAATCGAGTAACGTTTCTATGGAAACGACAGGATTCTCTTTTGGGATACGATTATCTCCTTTCCGATGCCTCTTCCTTGTATATTGCATCCTCCGCTCCATCCCATTGACGAATTAACACAGAAATTGCGTCGCAATGAAATACTATGGGTTCTATGACGTCTCCTTCTAAATCGAGTAACGTTGCTATGTAAACTACAGGATTTTCTTTTGGGATACGAGAATCTCCTTTCCGATGCACTATTCGTTCTTTATTGCATCCCCTGCTCCCTCACATTGACGAATTAACACAGAAATTACGTCGCTATGAAATACTATGGGTTCTATGACCTCTCCTTCTCAATCGTGTAACGTTTCAATGGAAGCGACAGGATTTTCTTTTCGGATACGAATATCTCCTTTCCGATGCACTCCTCCATCTTTAATGCATCCCTCGCTCCCTCACATTGACGAATTAATACAGAAATTGCGTCCCTATGAAATACTATGAGTTCTATGACTTCTCCATCTAAATCGAGTAACTTTTCTATGGGTACGACAGGTTTTTCTTTTGGGGTACGAGTGTCTCCTTCCCGATGCATTATTCCTTGTATATTGCATCCCTCGCTCCCTCACATTAACGAATTAACACTGAAATTTTGTCGCTATTATAGCCTATGGGTTTTATGGCTTCTCGTTTTAAATCGAGTAACGTATCTATGGAAACGAAAGGATTTTCTTTTGGGATACGGGTACCTCATTTCCGATGCTCTATTCATTCTTTACTGCATCGTTCGCTCATTCTAATTGACGAATTAACACAGAAATTGCGTCGCTATGAAATACTGAGGGTTCTATGACATCTCCTTCTAAATCGACTAACGTTTCTATGGAAACAACATGATTTTCTTTTTGGATACGAGTATTTCCTTTCCGATGCACTATTCCTTCGTAACTGCATCCCTCGCTCCCTCACATTGACGATTTTACACAGTTATTGTGTCGCTATGAAATACTTTGTGTTCTATGACTTTTCCGTCTAAATCAAGTAACGTTTCTATGGCAACGACAGGATTTTCTTTTGGCATACGAGTATCTCATTTCCAGATGCACTATTCCTTCTTTACTGCATCCCTCGCTCCCTCACATTGACGAATTAACCAAGAAATTGCGTTGCTATGAAATACAATGGGTCATATGACCTCCCCTTCTAAATCGAGAAACGTGTCTATGGAAAGGTGAGGATTTTCTTTTGGGATACGCGTATCTCCTTTCCGATGCACTATTGCTTCTTTATTGAATCTCCCGCTCACCTCACATTGTCGAATTAATATAGAAATTGCGCCGCTATGAAATACTATGTGGTCTATGACCTCTCCTTCTAAATCGAGTATCGATTCTATGCAAGCGACAGGATTTTCTTTTGGGATACGAGTATATCCTTTCCGATAAACTACTCCATCATTACTGCATCCCTCGCTCCCTCACATTGACTAATTAATACAGTAATTGCGTCGCTATGAAATACTATGAGTTCTATGACTTCTCGATCTACATCGAGTAATGTTTCTATGGAAGCGACAGGATTTTCTTTTGGGATACGAGTAACTAGTCTCCGATGCACTATTCCTTGTATATTGCATCGCTCGCTCCCTCACATTGACGAATTAACACAGAAATTTTGCCGCTATAATAGACTATGGGTTCTATGACTTCTTCCTCAAAATCGAGTAATGTTTCTATGGAAACGACAGGATTTTCTTTTGGGATACGAGTATCTCCTTTCCGATGAACTATTCCTACTTTACTGTATTTCTCGCTCCCTCACATTGACGATTTAACACAATTATTATGTCGCTATGAAATACTATGTGTTCTATGACTTTTCCGTCTAAATCAAGTAACGTTTCAATGGAAACGACAGGATTTTCTTTTGGCATACGAGTATCTCATTTCCCGATGCACTATTCCTTCTTTACTGCATCCCTCGCTCTCTCACATTGACGAATTAACCCAGAAATTGCGTCGCTATGAAATACTATGGGTCCTATGACTTCCCCTTCTAAATCGAGAAACGTGTCTATGGAAAGGAGAGGATTTTCTTTCGGGATACGACTATATCCTTTCCGATGCACTATTCCTTCATTACTGCATCCCTCGCTCCCTCACATTGACGAATCAACACAGAAATTGTGTCGCTATGAAATACTATGGGTTCTATGACTTCTTCGTCTTAATCGAGAAACGTTTCTACGGATACGACAGGATTTCCTTTTGGGATACGAGTAACTCCTTTCCAATGCACTATTCCTTGTATATTGCATCCCCCGCTCCCTCCCATTGACGAATTAACACAGAAATTGCGTCGCTATGAAATACTAAGGGTTCTATGACTTCACCTTCTAAATTGAGTAACGTTTCTATGTAAAGGTCACAATTTTCTTTTGGGATACGACTATCTCTTTTCCGATGGACTATTCATTCGTTATTGCATCCCTCGCTCCATTACATTAACGAATTAACACAGAAATTGCGTCGCTATCAAAGACTAATGGTTCTAGGACTTCTCCTTCTAAATCGAGCAACGTTTCTATGGAAACGACAGGATGTTCTTTTGGGATACGAGTATCTCCTTTCCGATGCACTATTCCTTCATTACTGCATCCCTCGCTCCCTCACATTGAAGAATTAACCCAGAAATAGCGTCGCTATGAAATGCTATGAGTTCTATGACTTCTCCTTCTAAATCGAGTAACATGTCTATGGAAAGGAGAGGATTTTCTTTTGGGATACGACTATCTCCTTTCCGATGCACTATTCCTTCTTTACTGCATCCCTCGCCCACTCACGTTCACGAATTAACACAGAAATTGCGTTGCTATGAAATACTATTGGTTCTTTGACTTCTTCTTCTAAATCGAGTAACGTTTCTGTGGAATCGCCAGGATTTTCTTTTGGGATACGAGTATCTCCTTTCCGATGCACTCCTCTTTTACTGCATACCTCACTCCGTCACATTGACGAATTAACACAGAAATTGCGTCGCTATTAAAGACTATGAGTTCCATGTCTTCTTCTCCTAAATCGAGTGACGTTTCAATGGAAACCACAGGATTTTCTGATGGGATACGAGTATCTCCTTTCCGATGACTATTCCTTGTATATTGCATCCTCCGCTCCATCCCATTGACGAATTAACACAGAAATTGCGTCGCTATGAAATACTATGGGCTCTATGACGTCTCCTTCTAAATCGAGTAACATTTCTATGTAAAGACAGGATTTTCTTTTGGGATACGACTATCTCTTTTCCGATGCACTATTCAATCTTTACTGCATCCCTCGCTCCCTCACATTAACGAATTAACACAGAAATTGCGTCGCTAAGAAATTCTATGTGTTCTTTTACTTCTTCTCCTAAATCGAAAAACGTTACTATGGAAACGACAGGATTATCTTTTGGGATACGAGTATCTCCTTTCCGATGCACTACTACATTTTTACTGCATCCCTCGCTCCGTCACATTGACAAATGAATACAGAAATTGCGTCGCTATGAAATACTATGAGTTCTATGACTTCTGAATCTAAATCGAGTAACGTTTCTATGGAAACGACAGGATTTTCTTTTGGGATACGAGTATCTCCTTTCCGATGCACTATTCCTTGTATATTGCATCGCTCGCTCCCTCACATTGACGAATTTACACTGAAATTTTGCCGCTATAATAGACTAAGGGTTCTATGACTTCTTCCTCAAAATCGAGTAATGTTTCTATGGAACTGCGTCGCTATTAAAGACTATGGGTCCAATGACTTCTTCTCCTAAATCGAGTATCGTTTCTATGAAAACGACAGGATTTATTTTGGGATACGAGTATCTCCTTTCCGATGCACTACTCCTTCTTTACTGCATCCCTCGCTCCCTCACATTGACGAATGTGAGGGAGCGAGGGATGCAGTAAAGATGGAGTAGTGCACCAGAAAGGAGATACTCGTATCCCAAAAGAAAATCCTGTCGCTTCCATAGAAACGTTACTCGATTTAGATGGAGAAGTCATAGAACAAATAGAATTTCATAGCGACCAATTTCTGTTTTAATTCGTCAATGGGAGGGAGCGGGGGATGCAATATACAAGGAATAGTGCAGCTGAACGGAGATACTCGTATTCCCAAAGAAAATCCTGTCGTTTGCATAGAAATGTTACTCGATTTAGAAGAAGAAGTCATAGAACTCATAGTATTTCATAGCGACGCAATATCTGTGTTAATTCTTCAATGTGAGGGAGCGAGGGATGCAGTAAAGAGGGAATAGTGCACCGGGAAAGGAGATACTCGTATCCCAAAAGAAAATCCTGTCATTTCCGTAGAAACGTTACTCGATTTAGAAGGAGAAGTCATAGAATCTATAGTATTTCATAGCGACGCATGTTCTGTGTTAATTCGTCCTTGTGAGTGAGCGAAGGATGCAGTACAGTAGGAATAGTGCATCGGAATGAATATACTCGTATCCCAAAAGAAAATCATCTCGTTTCCGTAGAAACGTTACTCGATTTAGAAGGAGAAGTCATAGAACCCATAGTGTCTCATAGCGACGCAATTTCAGTGCTTATACGTCAATGTGAGGGAGCGAAGGATGCAGTAAAAAAGGAATAGTGCATCGGAAAGGAGATACTCGTATCCCATAAGAAAATCCTGTCGATTCCATAGAAACGTTACTCGTATTTAGAAGAAGAAGTCTTAGAACACATAGTGCTTCATAGCGACGAAATTTCTGTGTTAAATCGTCAATGTGAGGTAGCGAGGGTTGCAGTAAAGAAGGAATAGTGCATCGGAAAGGAGATAGTCGTATTCCAAAAAAAAAATCCAGTCCTTTCCATAGAAACGTAGCCTGATTTAAAAGGAGAAGTCATAGAACCCATAGAATTTCATAGCGACGCATTTTCTGTGTTAATTCGTCAATGTGAGGCAGCGGGGGGATGCAATAAAGAAGGAATAGTGCATCGGAACGGAGATACTCGTAACCCAAAAGAAAATCCTGTCGTTTCCATAGAAACGTTACTCGATATAAAAGAAGAAGTCTTAGAACCCATAGTATTTAATAGCGACGCAAATTCTGTGTTAATTCGTCAATGTGAGGGAGCGAGGGATGCAGTAAAGAAGGAATAATGCATCGGAAAGGAGATAGTCGTCTCCCAAAACAAAATCCTTTACTGAATCCCTCGCTCCCTCACATTGACGACTTAACACAGAAATTGGTTCGCTATGAAATACTATGGGTTCTATGACCTCTTCTTCTAAATCGAGTACCGTTTCAATGGAAACGACGGGATTTTCATTTGGGGTACGACTATCTCCATTTCGATGCACTATTCCCTCTTTACTGTATCCCGCGCTCCCTCACATTGACGAGTTAACACAGAAATTGGGTCGCAATGAAATCTATAGGTTCTATGACTTCTTCTTCTAAATCGAGTAACGTTTCTATGGAAACGACAGGATTTTCTTTTGGCATACGAGTCTCTCCCTTGCGATGGGCTATTCCTTGTATGTTGTATACCCTGCTCCCTCCCATTGACGAATTAACACAGAAATGGCGTCGCTATGAAATACTGTGGGTTCTATGACTCCTCCTTCTAAATCGAGTAACGTTTTCATGTTAAGAAAAGGATATTCTTTTGGGATACGACTATCTCTTTTACGATGCACTATTCCTTCTTTACTGCATCCCTCGCTCACTCACATTAACGAATGAACACAGAAATTGCGTCGCTATTAAATACATATGGGTTCTATGACTTCTTCTTCTAAATTGAGTAACGTTTCTATGGATACGACAGAATTATCTTTTGGGATACGAGTAACTCCGTTCCGGTGCACTATTCCTTCTTTATTGCATCCCCCGCCCCCCCAAATTGACGAATTAACACAGAAATTGCGTCGCTATGAAATACTATGGGTTCTATGAAACTCCTTCTAACTCGAGTAACGCTTCTATGGAAGCGATAGGATTTTCATTCGGGATACGAGTATCTCCTTTCCGGTGCACTACTCCATCTTTAATGCATCCCTCGCTCCCTAACATTGACGAATTAACACAGAAACTGCGTCGCTATGATGTAGTATGAGTTCTATGACTTCTCCATCTAAATCGAGTAACGTTTCTATTGAATCAAAAGGATTTTCTTTTGGCATACGTGTATCTCCTTTCCGATGCGCTCTTCTTTGTATATTGCCTCCCTCTCTCCCTCATATTGATGAATTAATACAGAAAGTGCGTCGCTATGAAATACTATGCGTTCTATGCCATCTTCTTCCAAATCGAGGATCGTTTCTATGGAAACGACAGAATTTTCTTTTGGGATACGAGTATTCCTTTCCGATGCACTATTCGTTCTTGACTGCATCCCCCGCTCCCTCACATTGACGAATTTACACAGAAACTGCGTCGCTGTGAAATACTATGTGTTCTATGACTTCTCCTTCTAAATCGAGTAACGTGTCTATGGAAATTACAGGATTTTCTTTTGGTATACGACTAACTCCTTTCCGATGCGCTATTCCATCTTTTCTGCATCCCTCGCTCCCTCACATTGACGAATTAACACAGTAATTGTGTCGCTATGATATATCATTTGTTATATGAATTCTCCTTCTAAATCGAGTAACGTTTCCATGGAAACGACAGGATTTTCTTTTGGTATACGACTATCTCCTTTCCGATGCACTATTCCTTCTTTACTGCATCCCTCGCTCCCTCACATTGACGAATTAACACATAAATTGATCGCTTTGAAATACTATGGGTTCCATGACTTCTCCTTCTAAATCGAGTATCGTTTCTATGGAAACGACAGGATTTACTTTTGGGATACAGGTATCTCCTTTCCCGATGCACTATTCCTCCTTTACTGCATCCCTCGCTCCCTCACATTGACGATTTAACACACAAATTGCGTCGCTATGAAATACAATTGGTTCTATGACTTCTCCTTCTAAAGCGAGTAACGTGTCTATGGAAAGGACAGGAATTTCTTTTGGGATACGACTATCTCCTTTCCGATGCACTATTCCTTCTTTACTGCAACCCTGGCTCCCTCACATTGACGAATTAACACAGAAATTGCGTCGCTATGAAATTCTATGTGTTCTATGTCTTCTTCTTCTAAATCGAGTAACTTTTTTATGGAAACGACAGGATTTTCTTTTGGGAAACGAGTATATCCTTTCCGATGCACTATTCCTTGTATATTGCATCCCTCACTCCCTCACATTGACGAATTGACACAGAAATTGCGTCGCTATGAAAGACTATGGGATCTATGACTTTTTCTTCTTAATCGAGTAACGTTTCTATGGAAACTACCGGATTTCTTTTGGGGTTACGAGTATGTCCTTTCCGATGCACTATTCCTTCTTTACAGCATCCTTCGCTCCCTCCCATTGACGAATATACACAAAATTGCGTCGCTATGGAGTACTGTGGGTTCTATGACTTCTCCTTCTAAATGGAGTAACTTTCTATGGAAACGACAGGATTTTCTTTTGGGATATGAGTATCTCCTTTCCGATGCACTATTCCTTCTTTACAGCATATCTCGCTCCCTCACATTGACGAATTAACAGAGAAATAGCGTGGCTCGAAATACTATGGATTCTATGACTTCTCCTTCTAAAGCGAGTAACGTTTCTACGGAAACGACTGGAATTTCCTTTGGGATATGAGTATCTCCTGTGCGATGCACTATTCCTTCTTAACTGCATCCTTCGCTCCCTCACATTGACGAATTAACACAGAAATTGTGTCGCTCTGAAATACTATGGCTTCTATGACATCTCCTTCTCATATGAGTAACGTTTTATAATGGATTATACTGTAAATGATGAAAGTATGTGAATGCAGCTTGCCGCTAGCTTGGTGTAATGTCTCTCACACATAAACCTGTACAGCAAAGTAATGGCCTCTTGTTTTATCTTTAGCCTGATCCGTGATAAGACAGGCAAACAATTATACTAATGGAGGATTCTGCGTATTTTCTCTAATTCCATTCGCTCTCTCTCTCTCTGTCCTTTATCTATATACAGTTTTAAATATAATATTTCATTACGTGAACTCAGCCCAATAGAATCTCTGGTGGAGCCCTTCGTCTTAATATCCAGCGGCTGGCTAGCTGTAAAAGATCTTTATATCTATTATTATTGTTAAGCGCTGCATTCAGTTGGGGAAGTCGATAGTTTGAACAATTCGTTCATTTTACGACAGATTTAGGATTTCAGATGTGTCGAAGTCTTTTTGGACGATTTTATAAAATATCGGTGATTGCGGGCTCTCTTCGTCACAACTGAAACTTCCCCACTAATTACAGGGCCAAGACAATCATCAATGATTCAGACAGAGAATTATTCGTCATTCACTCTCGAATAAAAGGGACACAGACCTTATTTCTGGGGAAAATTGTATATTCAATCCATCTCCATTACATGTTCCGTTTTCTGTTGATTCCAAGTCTTACTTAATTTGCGTTTACAGTTTTTCTCTCTCTTCAAATGACCCGCTAGTGGCACAAACGTTAATAGCTCGCTTTAGCGAGAAGAAGAGCAAATATGTCTCTTTTAGCAACCCGATAATCTTCCAACTGATACTTCCGAAGCTGTCCTAGTTATCCGTCCCCAACAACCATGGAGAATACACATATGTATCTCTGTTATTCCAAAGAAGAAACGTACTAGCAAAATACCTTGGCGTCGACGAGCTGTCGGCGCATATATTACTAAAAAATCCGATCAGATACTATCCAATAGTGAATAAATGTGGATGATTTGATTGATAATTATTAATTATTGTGTGGTAGAGGGTAATTTTCCGTGGGGAGATTACAATGCCCCTCGCAGCGAGCGAAGTTTGTGAGCTCAATTTTGAATTACCGAACACACTTCGCGAGCTATCTATTAGTGTGGATAACCCGGAAGTGATAATTGTCAGTTCTCCGACTGGAAAAGAATATTATGTTTAACACAGACGAAGAAACGAAGTATTGAAAACAGAAGAAATGAAGAGACATGTACCGCGGCTGTATTGCTTTTACGTGCATCAAGGTGTTATGTCTGCTGTGCACAACCAAGGAAGATGATCTTTCATGAAACTGTTATCGCGGTCTACCCATTCGGGAACTTTCTTAAGCAGGGAAACCTTGGAAAACCTCTTATGCCTAGACCCCCAGCCTACGGTACATAGAAGATAGGAAAGCCTATAGAAGGAAAAAAAATAATTGTGGAAATAGATCTCTAAAGGAAAGATAGGGATCGATTTATATAACGCCTTGGAGAAGTGTGATTTGTGCCTCTAGCAAAAAAAAAAAAAAAAAAAAAAAAAAAAAAAAAAAAAAAACATTTTACAATAAATAACGTGAATTTTTGTTTTACAATCTTGTTCCTAGGACAATATCTTGCGGTGCTAAATCTCCCCCGGGTCTTGCATGTCCCCAACGTCCACATTTGTAGTCGGTCTTCTACGCGGCCCACTTTGTAGTCGGTCTTCTACGCGGCCCACAATGGGAAGAGTAGAAGGGACGGGGATACTCGAATTCACATGCAACATTCATTCCAAAAGAATTAGCAATGACCAAAAGGGAAACTCTTCCTGTAAGAGAACTGGTTAGGTTGCACCGTCCCAGATTCCCCTTTTGGAAAGCAAAATCCTTATGGCTTCATGCATCCTTTTTGTTACGACGTACTTCAAGGAACTTAGCCAGTAACTAATGATGTTGCCAAAAGCATCATCGTATTTACTCTCGTTTGAATACTCTTTTTGACTTTGCATCCCCACTTGTGCTTATAAGTCCAAAAGTTCTGACACATTTGCTATCACTGATTTGTTCTTCGTAATTTAAAGGATTCATGCAACTTACAATAGGTTTAGGATTCAAATCACCAAATAATGGAAAGTGTAGTTCATTTTATACAAAGACATAATCCATCATTTCCTTGAAAAGTCATATAATTTATCTATACTCAAAAACTTTTTATTCTAAATACATATATTTCTCCGCTTGATGGCTTTAATGTAAAAGTTATTAGCATTGGGGAATGCGGATTCACTTCTTTCATTTATTCTCTGATTCATACGGCGTTCACACATGCACATATATGGAAATGGATTTTTTTTTTCAAACAAAAATTCCAAACGAACATGACCCATTAAATAACTACTAATTCTATGAATATTACTTTCTTTAAACATTCAATAATAAATTAACAACTCTTAACTTCTAATTATAACACGTTTTCTTTTTAAAGTTCAACATGAATCAGTTTACCCTCGCGTTTGGTGCGAGTCTCCTACAAAGCATATCTGTGTCGTCTATATCGATTCTAACTCTCGCGCCGACGTCAACTGTTTTGCGCGGGAAATTATCTTTGCGGCGTTAACCGTCACTCATGATTCACTGCCTCAACACATCCCTTCATACGTTTACACATCTAAGCATGCACTTGAAATTATATATGTACCTTCACTCGGAACCTCTTTTGATTATTCAGCGTCATTTACGGGAAACATTTCATTGTTCTTGAAGGTCAGTTAGATCCTTTATAAATCTTGATGACATTAGCAATGCTGAGGTTCCATGTTCACCCAAACCATAGGTGAAGCCCATCTCCACTATCTTCTTTACAACACTCGATAGTAATAGTTAATCACTATTTCTATAATCTATGTCACTGATTAACTATTTCAATTTAAAGTTTTCTAACACTACACACACAGTTTATTGTTATGTATTTTACGAGCGTTCATCTCTGTCGTTCGCAACGCCATTCCTCCCTATCTTCTAATCTTCATTAAATTTTTTCAAGTCGTTATGGCAAAATAACCCTTTTATTTTGTTCGATCCCGGGTATGCTAACAGATAAGCCCCAGGAGTCGGAATTTGTAGGATAATGTATGGGCCAGTATATAGTAACTCCCATTTCTTTATACTTCTCTTTATTAAGGATGATTTGGTATGTCTTTTGACTAGTACCTTCTCTCCAACATGGTATGTCTGTACCCTCTTGATTAATTTGTCATAATGTTGTTTTCTCTGATCAGCCTTTTTCGTCATATTTATGATGGCTTGTCTTATTTTTTCTTCCCAAGGCATCTCAGTTTCCTGAGTTTTCGGCATATGGTTCGTCCAGAAGTTTTCCTCTTTTGCTTCGAACATCACTTCACGAGGTGTATATCCAGTTGAGGAGTGGGGCATGTTATTGTATATCTGCTCAAACTCTTCCACATAATTTGCCCACGCAGTCTGCTTATTATGGCAATACGTCCTCATAAATCGATTGAATTCTCTAAAAATTCTCTCAACCAAATTGCCTTGTGGGTGGTCAAATGATGTTAGTATGCGTTTCACACCGACTTGAGACAAAGTCTGTTTCCATCGGAGTCCCGTGAATATTTTAGCATTGTCTGTTATGATCGCCTTAGGTGTACCAACATGTGGAAGATAATCCCTTATCAATCTTAATACAATTACTTTGGCTGTAGCCGCCTTTATCGGGTATAGCTTCACGTATTTCGTACACACATCAAGAAATGCCAACACATATCTAACACCACCTCTTGAAGTAGGTAACGGTCCACACAGATCGCACGAAATTAATTCTTTTGGTTCTTGGACTAATATAGAGCATAATGGGCGCTTACTCCCTTTTGAATCCGGCTTTGTTTTTTGACAGATTATGCATCTCTTTAAAACCTCATGCACTTTGCGCTTTATGTTGGGAAAATAACAGTACCCACTTATCTTGTCTGCACATTTTGTCGCACTGAAATGTCCCCAGGTTAAATGAGTGAACCATACAAGTTTCTGTGGTGTCACCGCCAGACACCACACTTGCTAGGTAGTAGCTTAAATCGGCCGCGGTCCATGTAGTACATGTCGGACCCGCGTGTCGCCACTGTGATCGCAGACCTAGCGCCACCACCAAGGCAGGTCTCGTGATACGAGAGAGCACTCGACCCCAGTTGGACGAGAACCTAGCTACAGCCCAGTTGTACGAGAACCTAGCTACCGCCCAGTTGTACTAGAACCTAGCTACCGCCCAGTTGAACGAGAACCTAGCTACCGACCAGATGTACGAAGCCTTTCTCTCTCATTAGCCGAGAGACAGAATAGCCATCAGCTAAGTTAATGGCTACGAACTAGCAAGGCGCCATTTGTATCAGTGCCTATAGCTTACGAGTATTCAAGAGAGATGTATTCCAAGGACTAATTAAAAGATAAGTAATAAGCATCTACATACTTTTCTTCTTATTCATTTATAAGTTCTCATGTTCCAGACTTCACGCCCGTCTGCTTTAGTCTTGCGTGCATTTTCAGCCATCTCAACTTCACGGTGTCGGCCCAGCTACTGACACAACATTGGCGACGATTTAAAGTGTTCTGATTGCTTACATTTAATTGTGTCATGGCTTCGCCACATTCTCCAGATGTACTGTCCGAATTTTATCGCTTGCAGAATCAGCAGACGCAGGCGTTACTGGATGCCCTTGGACAGCTCGTCCAGGGTCAACGTGCGCTGCACACCGATGCGGCCGCCGCCGCTTCTTCGCTACCGCTGCCACTACACGCTGTTGCACCTCCCTTTCGACCATACGTGGCAGCCGATGAGACCTGGCACGAGTGGTCGCGCCAGTTCAACTTTCACCTCGCTGCCTACAGAATTCAAGGTAATGAGCGGCAGCCGTTTTTGCTTTCTTGTGTCGGTGTGTCCACATACCGTGTGATAGTGAAATTGTTTCCCCGACGAGACGTAGCAACTCTGTCCTATGAGGAAATTTTGTCTGCATTAGATGCCTATTTCAAAGAAACAGTTAATGTGGTTGCAAAACGGTATACGTTCTTTCGTACAAAACGTACGGCCGGTCAAACTAATAGGGAGTGGGTAGCAACATTGCAAGGACTTACTAGGGACTGTGCCTTTGAATGTGACTGTGGTCTTTTTTATTCAGATACAATGGTGCGTGATGCAATTGCACAGAACGTTTCTGATGTTCGCATACGGGAGCAAATTTTGAAACTAGTTAATCCCTCCCTTCAACAAGTGATAGACATATTGGATAGACAGGACACACTTGACTGTGCTCAGGAATCTTTTGAAACTTCGCCAGCCGTGTGTAACATTAACCGGCCCGCTGGCCGCGCTGCGCGGCCCGGTAACCGGGCCTCGCGCACGTCCGCACAACTGCCATCGCACAAACAAACGCAGCTGCCGCCGCGCGCTAAGCCACGTGTGCCGAGCCAGCCCACAAATGTAGTGAAATCATGCCCGCGGTGTGCTACTAGACATTCGCGTGAACATTGCCCGTCACGCCAAGCTATTAGCTTTTTCTGCAATAAGAAAGGACATGTTCAAAGTGTTTGCCAGAAAAAGCTCAGATCAGACCATCACAATCATTCCAGGCCCTTTGCTTCGCGCCGGAATCGAACCAAGGACACTCAGGCTCGTGGACCTTCGCCTATGGCCATTAATGTCGTTAATTCCACTTCGTCCAGTGACACTTTCTCTAACAGTAACAGTGATCGTCCCACAAAAACTGTGCGTCGACGTCGCCGGAAATCACGTCAATTAGCAACTGATTCTGTACCAGTGTCTGTTCCAATTGCACAAAACAGTCGCTCTTGTCGTCAGCAGAACAATAAACTTTTTGTGGACTTAGACTTTGAAGGCAAAGTGATACCATTCCAGCTCGATACCGGAGCTGCAGTTTCATTGCTCAATCATGACACGTACAAACAACTGGGCAAACCTCCGTTGCGTTCCGCAAATGTTAAGCTAACTACATATTCCGGACAGACAATTCCTGTGTTAGGACAGTGCAGCCTTCTTGCAACATACAAGGGACAAACAAAACTTGTGTCATTTTACGTTCTTCGTTCTTCTTCTGCGGTGAACTTGTTTGGTCTAGACTTGTTTCAGTTGTTTAACATGTCTATTGTAAATCAGGTCCTATCAGTGAATCAGACTGTGCCTACAGACAGTGTTTCTCGGCTGTGTGACGAATTTGCAGACATTTTTGCACCGGGCTTAGGTTGCGCTAAAATCTATGAAGCACATTTAGAACTGAAGGTAAACGCGCAACCGAACATTTTCAGAGCGCGCAATGTTCCCCACGCCTTGCGTCAGGAGGTCGCAAGAACATTGAACAATGTAGAATCACAAGGTGTGAGTGAATGTGCGCAATGCCTCTTTCATTTCAGCTCCGCTTCATCGCTTACGCCGTACAGGTCTTCCGTTCGTCTGGACGACGGAATGCGAACGCGCCTTTCGCCAGTTGAAATCGGCGTTGCTTTCTAATACTTGCCTTACGCCATTCGATCCCCAGAAACCCCTTTTGTTGATGGTAGATGCATCGGATTTCAGGATCGGTGCTGTGCTTGCGCACAAAGTTGGCTCCCATGATCGCCCTATTGCCTTTGCGTCCAAATTGCTCTCGTCTGCGCAAAGAAATTATTCACAGATAGAGAAAGAAGCTTTGGCTCTCGTGTTTGGTGTTACTAAGTTCCATGATTTCTTGTATGGTCGTCACTTTACCATCATCACAGACCACAAACCTTTGACATCGCTTTTTCATCCGACCAAGCCTGTACCTCCACGTACAGCGCAGAAATTCATTCGCTGGTCGATTTTCTTCTCGCAGTACCGCTACGATATCTTGTATCGGTCCACTGCTAAGCACGGAAACGCCGATGCGTTGTCCCGTTTGCCTGTTGCTGAGGATAAAGCATTCGATTCTTCCGAACTTGCTTGCATGTTCATTGATTCGGAAACCGATGAAGTGGTCGAATCGTTTCCGATTGATTTTCGTCGTGTCGCTACAGCCACAGCTGCTGACCCTGTCCTTGCTACTGTTTTACGTTTTGTTGCTACGCAATGGCCTTTGTCAAAGCCTCGGATCGAGGATCCGTTGGTTCGCCGATTTTTTGCTCACAAGGAGAAACTTTTTGTTCGACGTGGTGTTTTGTTGTTGCGTTCTGATAATGATCAGTCCAGAGTCGTGGTCCCACGTTCGTTACAGTCCTCTGTTTTACGGCTTCTTCACCAAGGACATTGGGGTATAGTGCGAACGAAACAACTTGCTCGTCAGCACTGTACTTGGTTCGGAATCGATGCTGCGATTACGAATATGTGTTCTTCGTGCCCGGCGTGTGCCGAACAACAGTCCGCACCGCCGCGGAAAGTCTTTGCGTGGCCAAAAGCCACTTCCCCTTGGCAACGCTTGCACATTGATTTTGCTGGTCCATTCTGGAATGCTCGATGGTTGGTTCTGGTCGATGCCTTCAGTAATTTTCCTTTTGTTGTCCGGATGTCTTCCACGACGTCCTCCGCCACCATCCAGGCGTTGTCTGCTATCTTTTGCATTGAAGGTCTTCCGCAGACTATTGTTTCCGACAATGGCCCACAATTCATGTCCGCAGAATTTCAGTCATTCTGCCAGGCCAATGGTATTCAACATCTGACATCCGCGCCGTTTTCGCCTCAGTCCAACGGTGCCGCTGAACGATTGGTCCGGACTTTCAAGTCACAGATGTTGAAATTGAAAGAGTCGCATTCTCGGGAGGACGCATTGTTGCTCTTTTTGTCTTCGTATCGCTCTCAGCCCCGAGATGGTCGCTCGCCGGCTGAGTTGCTCCACGGTCGTCCTCATCGCACCTTGATGTCTTTGCTGCATCCGCCGCATCAGGTTCCTGTGCAGCGGCAGACTCCTGCTTTTGCTCCAGGCGACGTTGTATTTTATCGCAACTATCGAGGTTCACGGCGTTGGCTCGCAGGGCGCATTCTTCGCTGCCTCGGCCGCGCGATGTATTTGGTTTTGGGGGCCTCTGGTGAGGTGCGTCGGCATCTCAATCAGCTGCGCCTCTGTCGTCGCTCGGGTTCTGCCGCTCCCCGTCTGCTTTCAGCGACGGTGCCGTCCGGTCAGCGCCCTGGGGACCCATCTACTGGCTCGCCTCATCCCCAGGTGTTACCGACGATGCCTTCCATTTTGCCCCATGGCGACGCGCCGCCGCAGCCGCAGCAGCAGCCGCCGATCGCTTCCCGTGACCAGCTGTCCTCCGCCATGGAACTCCCGCCCGCTCCGGACCACATGACGTCATCGCGCGTCGGCTACCCCGACGCAATGGAGGTTGATCCTTCGGTCACTCCTGTCTCTTTACGGGCGCATACACCGCATGTTGACGTGCACCCTGGACTAGTTTTGCAGGCGTTTCCTAGCTCCCCTCGGACCGAATGGCCGGGTGCGGGTGGCACAGCCTCGCCTGTTGTTAGGCTCCCCACCTCATCGCATACGTCAACGTGTGGTCCTCCCCACGGCGGGCGGAAGCCTTATCACACGACCGTTCGCCGATTTGCGGGGGAGGAATGTGGTGTCACCGCCAGACACCACACTTGCTAGGTGGTAGCTTAAATTGGCCGCGGTCCATTTAGTACATGTCGGACCCGCGTGTCGCCACTGTGTAATCGCAGACCTAGCGCCACCACCAAGGCAGGTCTCGTGATACGAGAGTGGACTCGCCCAGTTGTACGAGAACCTAGCTACCGCCCAGTTGTACGAGAACCTAGCTACCGACCAGATGTACGAAGCCTTTCTCTCTCATTAGCCGAGAGACAGAATAGCCATCAGCTAAGTTAATGGCTACGAACTAGCAAGGCGCCATTTGTATCAGTGCCTATAGCTTACGAGTATTCAAGAGAGATGTATTCCAAGGACTAATAAAAAGATAAGTAATAAGCATCTACATACTTTTCTTCTTATTCATTTTTAAGTTCTCATGTTCCAGACTTCACGCCCGTCGGCGTTAGCCTTGCGTGCCCTATCGGCTACAGCATTGTGTCTAGGCTGTATAGTCTAAACACAACACATCGAGTAACGTTTCTATGGAAACAACAGGATTTTCTTTTGGGATACGAGTGTCTCCTTTCCGAAGCACTATTCCTTCCTTACTGCATCCGTCGCTCCCTCACATAGACGAATTAACACATAAATTGCGTCGCTATGAAAAACTATGGGTTCTAAGACTTCTCCCTCTAAACCGAGTAACGTTTCTATGGAAACGAAAGGTTTTCATTTGGGAGTCGACTATCTCCTTCCCGATGCACTATTCCTTCTTTACTACATCCCTCGCTCTCTCACATTGACGAATTAACACAGAAATTGCGTCGCTATGAAATACTATGGGTCCTATGACTTCTTCTTCTAAATCGGGTAACGGTTTTATGGAAACGAAAGTATTTTCATTTGGGGTACGTGTATTTCCTTTCCGATGCACTATTCCCTCTTTACAGCATCCCCCGACCCCTCACATTGACGAGTTAACATAGAAATTGCGTCGCTATGATATACTATGGGCACTATGGATATTTCTTCTAAATCGAGTAACGTTTCTATGGAAACGACAGGATTTCCTTTTGGGATACGAGTATCTCTTTTCCGATGCACTATTTCCTCTTTACTGCATCCCTCGCTCCCTCACATTGACGAATCAACACAGAAATTGCGTCGCTAAGTAATACTATGGGTTCTATGACTTCTCCTTCTAAATCGAGTAACGTTTCTATGGAAAGGACATGATTTTCTTTTGGGATACGAGTACTTCCTTTCCAATGCACTATTCCTTCTTTGCTGCATCCCTCGCTATCTCACATTGACGAATTAACAGAGAAATTGCGTCGCTATGAAATACTATGGGCACTATGTTTTCTCCTTCTAAATCGAGCAACGTTTCTATGGGAACAACAGGATTTCCTGTTGGGATACGACTATCTCCTTTCCGATGCATTATTCCTTCTTTACTGCGTCTCTCGCTCCTTCACATTGACGAATTAACACAGAAATTGACTCGCTATGAAATACTATATGTTCTATGACATCTCATCCTAATTCGAGTAACGTTTCTATAGAATGGACTGGATTTTCTTTTGGGACACAACTATCTGCTTTCCGATGCACTATTCCTTCTTAACTGCTATCCTCGCTCCCTCACATTGACGAATAAACACAAATGTTGCGTCGCTATGAAATACTATGGGTTCTTTGACTTCTTCTTCTAAATCGAGTAAAGTTTCTATTTAAACGACAGGATTTTCTTTTGGGATACGAGTATCCCCTTTCCTATGCACTATTCCTACTTTACTGCATCCTTCGCCCCCTCACATTGACGAATTAACACAGAAATTGCGTCGCTATGAGATACAATGTGGGCTATGACTTCTGCTTCTAAATCGAGTAACGGTTCTATGGAAACGACAGGATATTCTTTTGGAATACGAATATCTCTCTTCCGATGCAGTATTCCTTCTTTACTGCATCCTTCACTCCCTCACGTTGACGAATAAACACAAATGTTGCGTCGCTATGAAATACTATGGGTTCTAATACTTCTCCTTTTAAATCGAGTAACGTTTCTAAGGAAACGACAGGATTTTCTTTTGGGATACGTGTATCTCTCTTCTGATGCACTATTCCTTCCATACTGCATCCTTCGCTGCCTCACATTGACGAATAACCTCAGAAACTGCGGTGCTATGCGATAGTATGAGTTCCATGACTTCTCCTTCTAAATTGAGTAACGTTTCTAGGGAAACGGCAGGATTTTTTTTGGGATACCAGTATCTAATTTCCGATGCACTATTCGTTCTTTACTGCATCCCTGGCTCCCTCACATTTACGAATTAACATAGAAATTGCGTCGCTATGAAATACTATGGGTTCAACGACTTTTCCTACTAAATCGAGTTACGTTTTTATGGAAACGACAGGAATTTCTTTTGGGCTACGAGTATCTCCTTTCCGATGCACTATTCCTTCTTTACTGCAACCTTCGCTCCCTCACATTGACGAATTACCACAGAAATTGCGTCGCAATGAAATACTACGGGTTCTAATACATCTCCTTCTAAATCCAGTAACGTTTCTATCGAAACGACAGGAGTTTCTTTTGGGATACGAGTGTCTTCTATCCGATGCATTATTCGTTCTTTACTGCATCCCTCGCTCTTTCACATTGGCGAGTTAACACAGAAAATGCGTCGCTATGCAATACTATGGGTACTATGACTTCTCCTTCTAAATCGAGCAACGTTTCTATGGGGACGACAGGATTTTCTATTTGGATACGAATATCTCTTTTCCGATGCACTATTACCTCTTTACTGCATCCCTCGCTACCTCAAATTGGCGAATTAACACAGATATTGCGTCGCTATGAAATACTATGGGTTCTATGACATCTCCTGCTAAATCGAGTAACGTTTCTATGGAAACGACAGGATTTTCTTTTGGGATACGGGTATCTCCTTTCCGATGCACTATTCCTTCTGTACTGCATCGCTCACTCCCTCACATTAACGAATTAACACAGAAATTGCGTCGCTATGGAAAACTATGTGTTCTATGACTTCTCCTTCTAAATCGAGTAACGTTTCTATGGAGACGAGAGGAATTTCTTTTGGGATACGATTATCTCCTATCCGATGCACTATTCCTTCTTTACTGCATCCCTCGCTCATTCACATTGACGAGTTAACACAGAAATTGCGTCGCCATGAAAAACTATGGGTTGTATGACTTCTCCTTCTAAATCGAATAACGTTTCTATGGAAACGACAGGATTCCCTTTTGGGATACGAGTATCTCCTTTCCGATGCCCTATTCCATTTTTACTGCATCCTTCGCTCCCTCACATTCACGAATAAACGCAGAAATTGCGTCACCATGAAATACTGTGGGTTCTATGACTTCTCCATCTACATCGAGTAACGTTTCTATGGAAACAACAGGATTTTCATTTGGGATACGAGTGTCTCCTTTCCGAAGCACTATTCCTTCCATACTGCATCCGGCGCTCCCTCACATAGACGAATTAACACATAAATTGCGTCGCTATGAAAAACTATGGGTTCTAAGACTTCTCCCTCTAAACCGAGTAACGTTTCTATGGAAACGAAAGGTTTTCATTTGGGAGTCGACTATCTCCTTCCCGATGAACTATTCCTTCTTTACTGCATCCCTCGCTACCTTAAATTAACGCATTAACTTAGAAATTGCGTCGCAATGGATTACTACGGGTTGTATGACATTTCCAACTAAATCGAGTAACGTTTCTATTGAAACTACAGGATTTTCTATTGGGATACTACTATCTCCTTCCCGATGCACTAATCCTTCTTTACTGCATCCCTCGCACCCTCACATTGACAATTTAACACAGATATTGCGTCGCTATAAAATACTATGTGTTCAATGACTTCTCCTTCTAAATCGAGTAACGTTTCTCTGGAAACGACAGGGTTATATTTTGGGATACGAGTATCTACTTTCCGATGCACTATTCCGTCTTGACTGCATCCCTCGCTCCCTCACACTGACGAATTAACACAGAAATTGCGTCGCTATGAAATACTATGGGTTCTATGACATCTCCTTCTAAATCGAATAACGTTTGTATGGAAACGATAGAATTTACTTTGGGATACGAGTAGCTTCTTTCCGATGCACTAATCCTTCTTTACTGCATCTCTCGCCACCTCACATTGACGAATTAACACTGAAATCGCGTCGCTATGAAAGACTATGGGTTCTAACACATCTAGTTTTAAATCGAGTAACGTTTGTATGGAAACGAAAGGATTTTCTTTTTAAATACGAGTATCTCCTTTCCGATACACTTCCTTCTTTTCAGCTTCCCTCACTTCCTCACATTGAAGAATTAACATAGAAATTGCATCGCTATGACATACTATGGGTTCTATGACATCTCCTTCTAAATCGAGTAACGTTTATTTGGAAACGACATGATTTTTTTTGAGATACGAATATCTCATTTCCGATGCACTATTACGTCTTCACTGCATCCCTCGCTACCTCACAGTGACGAATTAACACAGAAATTGCGACGCTACGAAATATTATGGGTTCTATGACATCTCCTTAAGAATCGAGTAATGTTTCTATGGAAAGGACAGGATTTTCTTTTGGGATACGACTATCTTGTTCCAGAGGCACTATTCGTTCTTTACTGCATCCCACGCTCCCTCAAATTGACGAATTATCACAGAATTTGCGTCGCTATGAAATACTGTGTGTTCTGTGACGGAAACGACAGGATTTTCTTTTGGGTTACGACTGTCTCCTTTCCGATGCACTATTCCTCCTTCACTGCATCCCTCGCTCCCTCACATTGACGATTTAACAAAGAAATCGCGTCGCTATGATATTCTATAGGTTCTATGACATCACCTTCTAAATCGAGTAACGTTTCTATGGAAACGGCAGGATTTTCTTTTGGGATACAAGTATCTCCTTTCCCGATGCACTATTCCCAGTTTACTGCATCCCTCGCTCCATCACATTGACGAATTAACACAGAAATTGCGTCGTAATAAAATACTATGGGTTCTATGATTTCTCCTTCTAAATCGAGTAACGTTTCTATGGAAACGACAGGATTTTCTTTGGGATGCGAGTATCTCCTTTCCGATGCACTATTCCTTCTTTACTGCATCCCTCGCACCCTCACGTTGACGCATTAACACAGAAATTGTGTCGCTATGAAATACTACGGGTTCTATGACATCTCATTCCAAAGCGAGTGGCTTTTCAATGGAAACGACAGGATTTCCTTTTGGGATACGACTATCTCCTTTCCGATGCACAATGCCTTCTTTATTGCATCCCCCGATCCTTCACATTGACGAATTAACACAGAAAATGCGTCGCTATGAAAAACTATGGTTTCTATGATTTCTCCATCTAAATCGAGTAACGTCTCCATGGTAACGACTGGATTTTCTTTTGGGATACGAGTATCTCCTTTCCGATGCACCATTTCTTCATCACTGCATCCCTCGCACCCTCACATTGACGATTTACACAGAAATTGCATTGCTATGAAATACAATGGGTTCTATGACATCTCCTTCTAAATCGAGTAACGTCTCTATCGAAACGACGGGATTATCTTTTTTGATACAACTATCTCCTTTCCGATGGAGTATTTTTTGTTTACTTCATCCCTCGCTCTCTCACATTGCCGAATTAACACAGAATTTGCGTCGCTATGAATTACAATGGGTTCTATGACATCTCCTTCAAATAGAGTGACGCTTCTATGGAAACGATAGGATTTTCTTTTCGGATACGACTGTCTCGTTTCCGATGCAGTATTCCTTCATCACTGCATCCCTCGCTCCCTGACATTGACGAATTAACACCCAAATTGCGGAACTATGAAATAATATGGGACCTATGATTTCTCCTTCTAAATCGAGTAACGTTTCTATGGAAACGATAGGATTTCCTTTTGGGATACTAGTATCTCCTTTCAGATGCACTATTACTTCTTTACTGCATCGCCCGATCCCTGACATTGACGAATTAACACAGAAATTGCGTTGCTATGAAATACTATGGGTTCTATGACATCACCTTCTAAATCGAGTAACGTTTCTATCGAAACGACGGGATTTTCTTTTGGGATACGAATGTCTAATTTCCGATGCAGTATTTCTTCTTTACTTCACCCGTCGCTCCCTCACATTGAGGAATTAACACAGAAATTGCGTCGCTATGATAAGTTATGGGTTCTATGATATCTTATCTTAAATCGAGTAACGTTTCTATGGAAACGACAGGATTTTCTTTTGGGATGCGATCATCTTCTTCCCGATGAACTATTCCTTCTTTACTGCATCCCTCGCTCCCTCACATTGACGAATTAACACAGAAATTGCGTTGCTATGAAACACAATGGGTTCCATGACATTTCCTTCTAAATCGAGTAACGTTTCAATCGAAACGACGGGATTATCTTTTTTGATACAACTATCTCTCTTCCGATGAAGTATTTCTTCTTTACTTCTTCCCTCGCTCATACACAATCACTAATTAACAGAGAAATTGCGTCGCTATGATATACTATGTTTTCTATGACTTCTCCTTCTAAATCGAGTAACGTTTCTATGGAAACGACGAGATATTCTTTTGGGATACGACTATCTCCTTTCCGATGCGCAATTCCTTCTTGTCTGCATCTCCCGATCCATCACATTGACGAATTATCATAGAAAAGGCGTCGCAATGAAATACTATGGGTTCTATGACATCTAATTCGATATCGAGTAACGTTACTATGCAAAAGACAGGAATTTCTTTTGGGATACCAGTAACTCCTTTCAGATGTACTATTCCCTCTTTACTGCATCCCTCGCTCCCTCAGATTGCTGAATTAACACAGAAATTGCGTTGCTATGAAATACTATGTGTTCTATGACATCTCCTTCTAAATGGAGTAACGTCTCTATCGAAACGGTGGGATTATCTTTTTTGATACAACTATCTCCATTCCGAAGCAGTACTTCTTCTTTACTTCATCCCCCGCTCCCTCTTATTGACGAATTAACAAACAATTTGCGTCGCTATGAAATACTGTGGGTTCTATGCCAACTCCCTCTATATCGAGCGACGTTTCTATGGAAGCGACAGGATTTTCTTTTGGGATACGACTGTCTCCTTTCCGATGCACTATTCCTTCTTTACTGCATCCCTCGCTCCCTAACACTGACGAATTGACGCAGAAATAGCGTCGCTATGAAATACTGTGGGTTCTATGACATTTTCTTCTAAGTCGGGTACCGTTTCTATGGAAAAGAGAGGATTTGCTTTTGGGGTACGACTGTC
This sequence comes from Schistocerca serialis cubense, assembly GCF_023864345.2. Taxonomy (NCBI): domain Eukaryota; kingdom Metazoa; phylum Arthropoda; class Insecta; order Orthoptera; family Acrididae; genus Schistocerca; species Schistocerca serialis. Next base: position 951,224 of record NW_026048462.1, read on the forward strand.
TCATTTCCGATACACCATTCCTTCTCTACCGCATCCCTTGCTCCTTCACATTGAGGAATTAACACAGAAATTGCGTCGCTGTGAAATACCATGGGTTCTATGACATCTCCACCTAAATCGAGTAACGTTACTATGGAAACGACAGGATTTTCTTTAGGGAAACGAGTATCTCCTTTCCGATGCACCAATCCTTCTTTACTGCGTCCCTCGCTCCCTCACATTGACGAATTAACACAGAAATTGTGTTCTATGAAATATTATGGGTTCTATGACATGTCCTTGTAAATCGAGTAACATTTCTATCGAATCGAGGGGATTATCTTTTTTGATACAACTATCTCCTTTCCGATGCAGTATTTCTTCTTTACTTCATCCCTTGCTCCCTCACATGGACGAATTAACACTGAAATTGCGTCGCTGTGATATACTATGGGTTCTATGACATCTCCTTCAAATCGAGTGACACTTCTATGGAAACGACAGGATTTTCTTTTGGATACCACTGTCTCCTTTCCGATGCACAATTCCTTCTTTACTGCATCCCTCGCTCACTGACATTGACGAATTAATACAGAAATTGCGTCACTACGAAATATTTTGTGTTCTATGACATCTCCGTCTAAATCGAGTAACGTCTCTATGGAAACGACATGATTTTCATTTGGGATTCAAGTATTTCTTTTCCGATGCACTATTACTTCTTCACTGCATCCCTCGCTCACTGACATTGCAGAATTAATACAGAAATTGCGTCACTACGAAATATTTTGTGTTCTATGACATCTCCGTTTAAATCGAGTAACGTTTCCATGGAAACGACCTGATTTTCTCTTGGGATACAAGTATTTCCTTTCCGATGCACTATTCCCTCTTTACTGCATCCCTCGCTCCCTCACATTGACGAATTAACACAGAAATTGCGTCGCTTTGAAATACTATGGGTTCTATGACATCTCGTTCAAATCGAGTGACACTTCTATGGAAACGGCAGGATTTTCTTTTGGGATACGACTGTCTCCTTTCCGATGCACCATACCTTCTTTACTGCATCCCTTGCTCACTGACATTGACGAATTAATACAGGAATTGCGTCGCTACAAAATAATTTGTGTTCTTTGACATCTCCGTCTAAATCGAGTAACGTTTCTATGGAAACGACATGATTTTCTTTTGGGATTCAAGTATTTCTTTTCCGATGCACTATTCCTTCTATACAGCATCCCGCGCTCCATCACATTGACGAATTAACACAGGAATTGCGTTGCTAAAAATACTATGGGTTCAATGACATCTCCTTCTAAATCGAGTAACGTTCTTATGGAAATGACAGGATTTTCTTTTGGGATACGTGAATCTTCTTTTCAATGCACTATTCCTTCTTAACTGCATCCCTCGCTCCTCCACATTGACGAAATAGCACAGAATTTGCGTCGCTATGAAATACTATGGGTTCTATGACTTCACCTTCTAAATCGAGTAACGTTTCTATCGAAACGACGGTATTAACATTTTGATACAACTATCTCCTTTCCGATGCAGTATTTAATCTTTACTTCATCCCTCGCTCCCTCACATTGACGAATTAACACAGAAATTGTGTCTCTATGAAATATTATGAATTCTATTACTTCTTCGTCTAAATCGAGTAACGTTTCTTTGGAAACGACATGATTTTCTTTTGGGATACAAGTATATCTTTTCCGATTCACTATTCCTTCTTTACTGCATGCATCGCTCCATCACATTGACGAATTAACACAGAAATTGCGTTGCTATGTAACACAATGAGTTCTATGACATCTCCTTCTAAATCGAGTAACGTTTCTATCGAAACGACGGGTTTATGTTTTTCGATACAACTATCTCCTTTCCGATGCATTATTTGTTCTTTACTTCATCCCTCGCTCCCTCACATTGACGAATTAACACATAAATTGCGGCGCTATGAAATTCTATGTGTTCTATGACATCACATTCTAAATCGAGTAACGTTTCTATGGAAACGACGGGATTATCTTTTGGGATTCCACTATCTCCTTTCGATGCACTATTCCTTCATTACTGCATCCCTCGCTCCCTCACACTGACGAAGTGACGCAGAAATAGCGTCGCTATGAAATACTGTGTGTTCTATGACATTTTCTTCTAAGTCGGGTACCGTTTATATGGAAAAGAGAGGATTTGCTTTTGGGATACGACTGTCTCATTTCCGATGCACTATTCCTTCTTTACTGCATCCCTCGCTCCCTCACATTGACGAATTATCACAGAAATTGCGTCGCTATGAAATGCTATGGGTTTAATGACATCTCCTTCTAAATCGAGTAACGTTTCTATCGAAACGACGGGATTATGTTTTTCGATACAACTATCTCCTTTCCGATGCGTTATTTCTTCTTTACATCATGCCTCGCTCCCTTACATTGACGAATTAACACATAAATTGCGGCGCTATGAAATTCTATGTGTTCTATGACATCTCATTGTAAATCGAGTAACGTTTCTATGGAAACGACGGGATTTTCTTTTGGGATTCCACTATATCCTTTCCGATGCACTATTCCTTCTTTACTGCATCCCTCGCTCCCTCACACTGACGAATTGACGCTGAAATAGCGTCGCTATCAAATACTGTGGGTTCTATGACATTTTCTTCTAAGTCGGGTACCGTTTCTATGGAAAAGAGAGGATTTGTTTTTGGGATACGACTGTCTCATTTCCGATGCACTATTCCTTCTTTACTGCATCCCTCGCTCCCTCACATTGACGAAATAACACAGAAATTACAGGGCTATGAAATACTACGTGTTCTATGACTTCTCCTTCTAAATCGAGTATCGTATCTATGGAAAGGAGAGGATTTTCATTTTTGGCAACAAGTTTTTCTTTCCCGTTGCACTATTCCTTCTTTACTGCATCCCTAGCATCCTCACATTGACCAATTAACACAAAAATTGCGTCGCTATGAATTACTATGGGTTCTATGACTTCTCCTTCTAAATCGAGTAGCGTTTCTATGGAAACGACAGGATTTTGTTTTGGGACACGACAGTCTCCTCTCCGATGCACTATTCCTTCTTTACTTCATCCCTCGCTCCCTCACATTGTCGAATAAACACAGAAGTTGCGTCGCTATGGTATACTATGGTTTCTATGACTTCTCCTTCTAAATCGAGTAAAGTTTCTACGGAAGCGAGGGGATTTTCTTTTGGGATACAACTACCTCCTTTCCGATGCACAATTCCTTCTATACCGCATCCTTTGCTCCCTCACATTGAGGAATTAACACAGAAATTGCGTCGCTATGAAATACTATGGGTTCTATGACATCTCCAACTAAATCGAGAAACGTTACTATGGAAACGACAGGATTTTCTTTAGGGATACGAGTATCTCCTTTCCGATGCACTATTCCTTCTTTACTGCTTCCCTCGATACCTCACATTGACGAATTAACACAGAAATTACGTTGATATGAAATACTATGGGTTCCATGACATCTCCTTCTAAATCGAGTAATGTTTCTGTGGAAACGAAGGTATTTTCTTTAGGGATACGACTAACTTCTATCCGATGCACTACTCCTCCTTAACTGCATACTTCGCTCCCTCACATTGACGAATTAACAAAGAATTTGCGACGCTATGAAATACTATAAGTTGTAAGACATGTCCTTCTAGTTCGAGTAACGTTTCTATGGAAACGACAGGATTTTCTTTTGGGATACGAGTATCTCCTTTCCGATGCGTTATTTCTTCTTTACTACATCCCTCGCTCCCTCACATTGACGAATTAACACATAAATTGCGGCGCTATGAAATTCTATGTGTTCTATGACATCTCACTCTAAATCGAGTAACGTTTCTATGGAAACGACGGGATTTTCTTTTGGGATTCCACTATCTCCTTTCCGATGCACTATTCCTTATTTACTGCATCCCTCGCTCCCTCACACTGACGATTGACGCAGAAATAACGTCGCTATCAAATTCTGTGGGTTCTATGACATTTTCTTCTAAGTCGGGTACCGTTTCTATGGAAAAGAGAGGATTTGCTTTTGGGATACGACTGTCTCATTTACGATGCACTATTCCCTACTTTACTGCATCCCTCGCTCCCACACATTGACGAAATAACACAGAAATTTCAGGGCTATGAAATATTATGTGTTGTATGACATGTCCTTGTAAATCGAGTAACGTGTCTATCGAAACGACGGGATTATCTTTTTTGATACAACTATCTCCTTTCCGATGCAGTATTTCTTCTTTACTTCATCCACCGCTCCCTCACATTGACGAATTAACACAGAGATTGCGACGCTATGAAATACTATCTGTACTATGACATCTCCTTCTAAATCGAGTATCGTATTTATGGAATCGACAGGATTTGCTTTTGGGATACGACGTTCACCTCTCCGATGCACTGTTCCTTCTTTACTACATCCCACGCTCCCTCACGTTGACGCAATAACACAGATATTGCGTCGCTATGATAATCTATGGTTTCTATGAAATCTCCTTCTAAATCGAGTTACGTTTCTATGGAAACGATGGGATTTTGTTTTTGGATACGACTATCCCCTTTCCGATGCACAAATTGCTTCTTTACTGCATCCCTCGTTAACTCACATTGACGAATAAACACAGAAATTGCGCCGCTATGAAATAGTATGGGTTCTATGACATCTCCTTCTAAATGGAGTGACGTTTCTACGGAGACGACTGGATTTTCTTTTGGGATACGAGTATCTCCATTCCGATTAACTATTTCTTCTTTACTGCATCCCTCGCTCCCCCACATTGACGAATTTACATAGAAATTGCGGGGCTATGAAATGCTATGTGTTCTATGACATCTCCATCGAAATCGAGTAACGTTTCTATCGAAACGACAGGATTATCTTTTTTGATACAACTATATCCTTTCCGATGCACTATTCCTTCTTTACTGCATCCCTCGCTCCCTCACATTGACGAATTAAGACAGAAATTGCGTCGCTATAAAATACTATGGTTTCTATGACATCTCCTTCTAAATTGAGTAACGTTTCAATGTAAACGAAAGGATTTCCTTTTGGGGTACGACTGTCTCCTCTACGATGCACTTTACCTTCTCTACATCATCCCTCGCTCCCTCACAATGAAGAATTAACACAGAAATTGCGTCGCTATGAAATACTATGGGTTCTATGACATCTCTTTCAAAATTGAGTTACGTTTGTATGTATACGACGGGATTATCTTTTTTGATACAACTATATCCTTTCCGCTGCACTATTTCTTCTTTACTTCATCTCTCGCTCCCTCACATTGTAGAATTAACACAGAAATTGCGTCGCTATGAAATGCTATGGGTTTAATGACATCTCTTTCTAAATTGAGTTACGTTTCTATGTATACGACGGGATTTTCTTTTTTGATACAACTATATCCTTTCCGCTGCACTATTTCTTCTTTACTGCATCCCTCGCTCCCTCACATTGACGAATTAAGACAGAAATTGCGTCGCTATAAAATACTATGGTTTCTATGACTTCTCCATCTAAATCGAGTAACGTTTCTATACAAACGAATGGATTTTCTTTTAGGATACGAGTATCTCCTTTCCGATGCACTATTCCTTCCTTACTGCATCCCTAGCTCCCTCACATTGACGAATTAACACAGAAATTGCGTCGCTATGATATACAATGGGTTCTATGACATCTCCTTCTAAATCGAGTAACGTTTCTATCGATACGACAGGTTTATCTTTTTTGATACAACTATCTCCTTTCCGATGCACTATTCCTTCTTTACTGCATTCCTCGCTCCCTCACATTGACGAATTAACACAGAAATTGCGTCGCTGTGAAATACTATGGGTTCTATGACATCTCCTTCTAAATTGGAGTAACGTTCCTATGGAAACGACAAGATTTTCTTTTGGGATTCAAGTATCTCTTTTCCGATGCATTAGTCCTTCTTTACTGCATCCCTCGCTCACTAACATTGACGAATTATCACAGAAATTTGGGGGCTATGAAATGCAATGGGCTCTATGACATCTCCTTCTAAGGCGGGTAACGTTTCTATCGTAACGACGGGATTATCATTTTTGATCCAACTAACTCCTTTCAGATGCACTATTTCTTCTTTACTTCATCCCTCGTTCTCTCACATTGGCGAATTAAGAAAGAAATTGCGTAGCCATGAAATACTATGTGTTCTATGACATCTCCGTCTAAATCGAGAGACGTCTCTATGGAAACGACAGGATTTTCTTTTGGGATACGACTGTCTCGTCTCCGATACACTATTCCTCCTTTACTTCATCCATCGCTCCCTCACTTTGACGAATTAACACAGAAACTGGGTCGCTATGATATACTATGGCTTCTATGACTTCTCCCTCTAAATCGAGTAACGTTTCTATGGAAACGAAGGGATCTTCTTTTGGGATACGACTATCTCCTTTCCGATGCACTATTCCTTCTTTACTGCCCCCCTTGCTCCCTCACATTGAGGAATTAACACAGATATTATGTCGCTATGAAATACCATCTGTTCTATGACATCTCCTTCTAAATCGAGGAACGTTTCTATACAAATGAAGGGATTATCATTTTTTATACAACTATCTCCTTTCCGATGCACTTTTTTCTCTTTACTTCATCCCTCGCTCCCTCACATTGACGAATTAACACAGAAAATGCGTCGCTATGTAATACTATGGGTTCTATGACATCTCCTTCGAAATCGAGTGAAGTTTCTATGGAAACGACAGTATTTTCTATGGGATACGACTGTCTCCTCTCCGATGCACTATTCCTTCTATACCTCATCCCTCGCTCCCTCACATTGAAGAATTAACGCAGAAATAGCGTCGCTATGAAATACTATGGGTTCTATGACATCTTCTAAATTGATTAACGTTTCTATTGAGACAGCGGGATTTTCTTTTTAGACACAACTACCTTCTTTCCGATGCACTATTTCTTCTTTACTTCATCCCTCGGTCCCTCACGTTAGCGTATTAACACCGAAATTGCGTCGCAATGAAATACTATGGGTTCTATGACATCTCCTTCCAAATCCAGTAACGTTTCTATATAAAGGACGGGATTATCATTTTTGATACAACTATCTCCTCACCGATGCACTATTTCTTCTTTACTTCATCCTTTGCTCCCTCACATTGACGAATTAACACAGAAATGGCGTCGCTATGAAATACTAGTTGTTCTATGACGTCTCCGTCTAAATTGAGGGAAGTTTCTATGGAAACGACTGGATTTTCTATTGGGATACGACTTTCTCCATTCCGATGCACTATTCATTCCTTACTGCATAACTCGTGCCCTCACATTGACTAATTGTAAGTAGGCTGTTTATGTGTTCTTTATGTAAGTAGGCTGTTTAGGTTCTTATATTGGTAACGCCACCGCCACGTAGCGCTCTCTGTATGAAAATCACTGGCTGTGATGTGTGCAGTCTGTGGCTGCTTTGCATTGTTGTAATACTCGCCATTGTAGTGTTAGGCAGCTGGCTGTGAACAGCGCGTAGCGTTGCGCAGTTGTAGGTGAGCCGCCAGCAGTGGTGGATGTGGGGAGAGAGATGGCGGAGTTTTGAAATTTGTCATGAACTGTATATTTATATATGATGATATCAAGGGAAATACATTGTTTGTTCTCTACTAATAGCTTTCATTTGCTAACTATCCCTATCAGTAGTTAGTGCCTTCAGTAGCTTGAATCTTTTATTTAACTGGCAGTAGTGGCGCTCGCTGTATTGCAGTAGCTTGAGCAGCGAAGATTTTTGTGAGGTAAGTGATTTGTGAAACGTATACGTTAATGTTAGTCAGGGCCATTCTTTCGTAGGGATTTTTTTGAAAGTCAGATTGCGTTGCGCTAAAAAAATATTGTGTGTCAGGTAAAGGACAGTCGTGTATTATTGTTCAAAGGCGACGTTTCATAATTAACTCACAAATTGCGTCGGTATGAAATGCTATGAGTTCAATAACATCTCCGTCTAAATCTAGTAACGTTTCTATGGAAACGAAAGGATTTTATTTTGGGCTACGACTTTCTCCTTTCCGATGCACTATTCCTACTTCACTGCATCCCTCGCTCCCTCACATTAACGGATTAACACCGAAATTGCGTCGCAATGAAATACTGTGGGTTCTATGACATCTCTTTTTAAATCGAGTAACGTTTCAATAGAAACGACGGGATTATCATTTTTGATACAACTATCTCCTTTCCGATGCACTATTTCTCCTTTACTGCAACCCTCGCGCCCTCACATTGACGAATTAACACAGAAATTGCGTCGCTATGAAATACTATGAGTTCTATGACGTCTCCTATTAAATCGAGTAACGTTTCTATGGAAACGACAGGATTTTCTTTTGGGATACGACGGTCTCCTTTCCGATACACTATTCCTTCTATACTGCATCCCTCGCTCCCTCACATTGACGAATTAACAAAGAAATTGCGTCGCTATAAAATACAATGGGTTCTATTACATCTCCTTGTAAATCGAGTAACGTATCTATGTAAACGACAGGACTTTCTTTTGGGATACGACTGTATCCTTTCCGATGCTCTATTCCTTCTTTACTTCATCCCTCGCTCCCTCACATTGAAGAATTAACACAGAATTTGCGTCGCTATGAAATACTATGGGTTCTATGACATCTCCTTCTAAATTGAGTAACGTTTCTATGGATACGACTGGATTTTCTTTTTAGATACAACTATCTCCTTTCCGATGCTCTATTTCTACGTTATTTCATCCCTCGCTCCTTCACATTGACGAATTAACACAGAAATTGCGTTGCTATGAAATACCATGTATTCTATGCCGTCTCCGTCTAAATCGAGTAACGTTTCTATGGAAACGAGTGGATTTTCTTTTGGGATACGAGTATCTCCATTCGGATGCACTATTCCTTCTTTACTGCATCCCTCACTCCCTCACATGACGAATTAACACAGTAATTGCGTCGCTATGATTTACTATGGGTTCTATGACATCTCCTTCTAAATCGAGTAACGTTTCTATGGAAACGACAGGATTTCCTTTTGGGATACGACGGTCTCCTTTCCGATGCACTATTCCTTCTTTACTGCATCCCTCGCTCCCTCACGTTGACGAATTAACACAGAAATTGCGTCGCTATAAAATACTATGGGTTCTATGACATCTCCTTGTAAATCGAGTAATGTTTAGATGTAAACGACAGGACTTTCTTTTGGGATACGACTGTCTCCTCTCCGATGTTCTATTCCTTCTTTACTTCATCCCTGGCTCCCTCACATTGAAGAATCAACACAAGATTTGCGTCGCTATGAAGTACTATGTGTTCTATGACATCTCCTTCTAAATTGAGCAACGTTTCTATGGATACGACGGAATTTTCTTTTTAGATACAACTATCCCCTTTCCGATGCTCTATTTCTACTTTACTTCATCCCTCGCTCCCTCACATTGAAGAATTAACACAGAAATTGCGTCGCTATGAAATACTATGAGTTCTAGGACTTCTCCTATACAATCGAGTAACGTTTCTATGGAAACGACAGGATTTTCTTTTGCGATACGACTTTCTCCATTCCGTTGCACTATTTCTTCATTACTGCATCCCTTGCTCCCTCACATTGACGAAAGAACACACAAATTGCATCGCAATGAAACACTATGGGATCTATGACATCTTCTTCTATATCGAGTAACATTCCAATGGAAACGATAGGATTTTCTTTTGGGATACAAGTATCTCCTTTCCGATGCACTATTTCTTCTGTACTGCAACCCCCGCTCCCTCACATTGACGAATTAACACAGATATAGCGGGGCTGTGAATTACTATGTGTTCTATGACCTCTCCTTCTAAATCGAGTAACGATTATATGGAAACGACAGGATTTTCTTTTGGGATACAAGTATTTCCTTTCCGATGTACTATTCCTATTGTACTGCAGCCCTCGCTCCCTCACATTGACTAACTAACACAGAAATTGCGTTCTATGAAATACTATGGGTTCTATGACATCTCTTTCTAAATCGAGTTACGTCTCTATGGAAACGACAGGCATTACTTTTTTGATACAACTATCTCCATTCCGATGCACTATTTCTTCTTTACTTCTTCCCTCGCTCACCCACATTGACGAATTAACACAGAAATTGCGTCGCTATGAAATACTATGAGTTCTATGACTTCTCATATAAAATCGAGTAAGGTTTCTATGGAAACGACTGGATTTTCTTTTCGGATACGACTTTCTCCATTCCGATGCACTATTCCTCCTTTACTGCATCCATCTTTCAATCTCATTGACGAATTAACACAGTAATTGCGTCGCTATGGAATACTATGGGTTCTATGACATCTCCTTCTAAATCGAGTAACGTTTCTATGGAGACAACAGGTTTTTATTTTGGGATACGACTGTCTCCTTTCCGATGCAGTATTACGTCTTAACTGCATCCCTCGCACAGTCACATTGACAAATTAACACAGAAATTTCGTCGCTATGATATACTATGAGTTCTATGACTTCTCGTTCGAAATCGAGTAACGTTTCTATGGAAACGACAGGATTTTCTTTTGGGACACGGGTACCTCATATCCGATTCACCATTCCTTCTTTACTGCATCCCTCGCTCCCTCACATTGACGAATTAACACAGAAATTGTGTCGCTATGAAATACCATCTGTTCTATGACATCTCCTTCTAAATCGAGGAACGTTTCTATAGAAACGAAGGGATTATCATTTTTTATACAACTATCTCCTTTCCGATGCACTTTTTTCTCTTTACTACATCCCTCGCTCCCTCACATTGAGGAATTAACACAGATATAGCGTCGCTATGAAATACTATGGGTTCTATGACATCTTCTAAATTGAGTAACGTTTCTATTGAGACAACGGGATTTTCTTTTTAGACACAACTATCTCCTTGCCGATGCACTATTTCTTCTTTACTTCATCCCTCGGTCCCTCACGTTAGCGTATTAACACCGAAATTGCGTCGCAATGAAATACTATGGGTTCTATGGCATCTCCTTCTAATTCCAGTAACGTTTCTATAGAAAGGACGGGATTATCATTTTTGATACAACTATCTCCTCTCCGATGCACTATTTCTTCTTTACTTCATCCTTGGCTCCCTCACATTGACGAATTAACACAGAAATGGCGTCGCTATGAAATACTATTTCTTCTATGACGTCTCCGTCTAAATCGAGGGAAGTTTCTATGGAAACGACAGTATTTACTATTGGGATTCGACTTTCTCCATTCCAATGCACTATTCCTTCCTTACTGCATAACTCGTTCCCTCACATTGACTAATTAACTCACAAATTGCGTCGCTATGAAATACTATGGGTTCAATAACATCTCCTTCTAAAGCGAGTAACGTTCCTATGGAAACGACAGGATTTTCTTTTGGGATACGACGGTCTCCTTTCCGATGCACTATTCCTTCTTTACTGCATCCCTCGCTCCTTCACATTGACGAATTAATACAGAAATTGTGTCGCTATAAAATATTATGTGTTCTATGACATCTCCGTCTAAATCGAGTTACGTTTCTATGGAAACGACAGGATTTTCTTTTGGGATACGACTATCTCCTTTCCGATGCAGTATTCCTTCTTAACTGCATCCCTCGCACCCTCACATTGACGAATTAACACAGAAATTATGTCGCTATGAAATACTATGGGTTCTATGATATCTCCTTCTAAATCGAGTAACGTTTTCATGGAAACTTCAGGATTTTCTTTTGGGATACGACGGTCTCCTCTCCGATGCTCTATTCCTCCTTAACCTCATCCCTCGCTCCCTCACATTGAAGAATTAACACAGAATTTGCGTCACTATGAAATACGATGGGTTCTATGACATCTCCTTCTAAATTGAGCAACGTTTCTATGGATACGACATAATTATCTTTTTAGATACAACTATCTCCTTTCCGATGCTCTATTTCTACTTTACTTCATCCCTCGCTCCCTCACATTGACGAATTAACACAGAAATTGCGTCGCTATGAAATACTATGAGTTCTATGACTTCTCCTATTAAATCGAGTAACGTTTCTATGGAAACGACAGTATTTTCTTTTGCGATACGACTTTCTCCATTCCGTTGCACTATTCCTTCTTTACTGCATCCCTCGCTCCCTCACATTGACGAATTAACACACAAATTGCGTCGCAATGAAACACTATGGATTGTATGACATCTCCTTCTATATCGAGTAACGTTCCAATGGAAACGATAGGATTTTCTTTTGGGATACGAATATCTCCTTTCCGATGCACTATTTCTTCTATACTTCATCCCTCGCTCTCTCACATTGACGAATTAACACAGAAGTTGCGTCGCTATGAAATACCATGAGTCCTATGACTTCTCATATTAAATCGAGTAAGGTTTCTACGAAAACGACTGGATTTTCTTTTGGGATACGACTATCTCCTTTCCGATGCACTATTCCTTCTTCACTGCATCTTTCGCTCCCTCACATTAACGAATTAACACCGAAATTGCGTCGCAATGAAATACTATGGGTTCTATGACATCTCGTTCGAAATCGAGTAACGTTTCTATGGAAACGACAGGATTTTCTTTTGGGATACCACTATCTCCTTTCCGATGCACTATTTCTTCTTTACTTCATCCGTCGCTCCCTCACATTGACGAATGAACACAGAAATTGGGTCGTTATGAAATACTATGTGTTCTATAACAGCTCCTTCAAAATCGAGAAACGTTTCTATCGAAACGACAGGATTTTCTTTTGGGAAACGACTATCTCCTTTACGGTGCACCATTCCTTCTTTACTGCATCCCTCGCTCGCTCACATTGACGAATTAACACAGAAATTGCGTCGCTTTGAAATACTATGGGTTCTATGACATCTCGTTCAAATCGAGTGACACTTCTATGGAAACGGCAGGATTTTCTTTTGGGATACGACTGTCTCCTTTCCGATGCACTATACCTTCTTTACTGCATCCCTTGCTCACTGACATTGACGAATTAATACAGGAATTGCGTCGCTACAAAATATTTTGTGTTCTTTGACATCTCCGTCTAAATCGAGTAACGTTTCTATGGAAACGACATGATTTTCTTTTGGGATTCAAGTATTTCTTTTCCGATGCACTATTCCCTCTATACAGCATCCCGCGCTCCATCACATTGACGAATTAACACAGGAATTGCGTCGCTAAAAATACTATGGGTTCAATGACATCTCCTTCTAAATCGAGTAACGTTTTTATGGAAACGACAGGATTTTCTTTTGGGATACGTGAATCTTCTTTTCAATGCACTATTCCTTCTTTACTGCATCCCTCGCTCCTCCACATTGACGAAATAGCACAGAATTTGCGTCGCTATGAAATACTATGGGTTCTATGACTTCACCTTCTAAATCGAGTAACGTATCTATCGAAACGACGGTATTAACATTTTGATACAACTATCTCCTTTCCGATGCAGTATTTCATCTTTACTTCATCCCTCGCTCCCTCACATTGACGAATTAACACAGAAATTGTGTCTCTATGAAATATTATGAATTCTATTACTTCTTCGTCTAAATCGAGTAACGTTTCTTTGGAAAGGACATGATTTTCTTTTGGGATACAAGTATATCTTTTCCGATTCACTATTCCTTCTTTACTGCATCCATCGCTCCATCACATTGACGAATTAACACAGAAATTGCGTTGCTATGTAACACAATGAGTTCTATGACATCTCCTTCTAAATCGAGTAACGTTTCTATCGAAACGACGGGTTTATGTTTTTCGATACAACTATCACCTTTCCGATGCATTATTTGTTCTTTACTTCATCCCTCGCTCCCTCACATTGACGAATTAACACATAAATTGCGGCGCTATGAAATTCTATGTGTTCTATGACATCACATTCTAAATCGAGTAACGTTTCTTTGGAAACGACGGGATTTTCTTTTGGGATTCCACTATCTCCTTTCGATGCACTATTCCTTCATTACTGCATCCCTCGCTCCCTCACACTGACGAAGTGACGCAGAAATAGCGTCGCTATGAAATACTGTGTGTTCTATGACATTTTCTTCTAAGTCGGGTACCGTTTATATGGAAAAGAGAGGATTTGCTTTTGGGATACGACTGTCTCATTTCCGATGCACTATTCCTTCTTTACTGCATCCCTCGCTCCCTCACATTGACGAATTATCACAGAAATTGCGTCGCTATGAAATGCTATGGGTTTAATGACATCTCCTTCTAAATCGAGTAACGTTTCTATCGAAACGACGGGATTATGTTTTTCGATACAACTATCTCCTTTCCGATGCGTTATTTCTTCTTTACATCATCCCTCGCTCCCTTACATTGACGAATTAACACATAAATTGCGGCGCTATGAAATTCTATGTGTTCTATGACATCTCATTGTAAATCGAGTAACGTTTCTATGGAAACGACGGGATTTTCTTTTGGGATCCACTATATCCTTTCCGATGCACTATTCCTTCTTTACTGCATCCCTCGCTCCCTCACATTGACGAAATAACACAGAAATTACAGGGCTATGAAATACTACGTGTTCTATGACTTCTCCTTCTAAATCGAGTATCGTATCTATGGAAAGGAGAGGATTTTCTTTTTTGGCTACAAGTTTTTCTTTCCCGTTGCACTATTCCTTCTTTACTGCATCCCTCGCACCCTCACATTGACCAATTAACACAAAAATTGCGTCGCTATGAATTACTATGGGTTCTATGACTTCTCCTTCTAAATCGAGTAGCGTTTCTATGGAAACGACAGGATTTTGTTTTGGGACACGACAGTCTCCTCTCCGATGCACTATTCCTTCTTTACTTCATCCCTCGCTCCCTCACATTGTCGAATAAACACAGAAGTTGCGTCGCTATGGTATACTATGGTTTCTATGACTTCTCCTTCTAAATCGAGTAAAGTTTCTACGGAAGCGAGGGGATTTTCTTTTGGGATACAACTACCTCCTTTCCGATGCACAATTCCTTCTATACCGCATCCTTTGCTCCCTCACATTGAGGAATTAACACAGAAATTGCGTCGCTATGAAATACTATGGGTTCTATGACATCTCCAACTAAATCGAGAAACGTTACTATGGAAACGACAGGATTTTCTTTAGGGATACGAGTATCTCCTTTCCGATGCACTATTCCTTCTTTACTGCTTCCCTCGATACCTCACATTGACGAATTAACACAGAAATTGCGTTGATATGAAATACTATGGGTTCCATGACATCTCCTTCTAAATCGAGTAATGTTTCTGTGGAAACGAAGGTATTTTCTTTAGGGATACGACTAACTTCTATCCGATGCACTACTCCTCCTTAACTGCATACTTCGCTCCCTCACATTGACGAATTAACACAGAATTTGCGACGCTATGAAATACTATAAGTTGTAAGTCATGTCCTTCTAGTTCGAGTAACGTTTCTATGGAAACGACAGGATTTTCTTTTGGGATACGAGTATCTCCTTTCCGATGCGTTATTTCTTCTTTACTACATCCCTCGCTCCCTCACATTGACGAATTAACACATAAATTGCGGCGCTATGAAATTCTATGTGTTCTATGACATCTCACTCTAAATCGAGTAACGTTTCTATGGAAACGACGGGATTTTCTTTTGGGATTCCACTATCTCCTTTCCGATGCACTATTCCTTATTTACTGCATCCCTCGCTCCCTCACACTGACGATTGACGCAGAAATAGCGTCGCTATCAAATTCTGTGGGTTCTATGACATTTTCTTCTAAGTCGGGTACCGTTTCTATGGAAAAGAGAGGATTTGCTTTTGGGATACGACTGTCTCATTTACGATGCACTATTCCCTACTTTACTGCATCCCTCGCTCCCACACATTGACGAAATAACACAGAAATTTCAGGGCTATTAAATATTATGTGTTCTATGACATGTCCTTGTAAATCGAGTAACGTGTCTATCGAAACGACGGGATTATCTTTTTTGATACAACTATCTCCTTTCCGATGCAGTATTTCTTCTTTACTTCATCCACCGCTCCCTCACATTGACGAATTAACACAGAGATTGCGACGCTATAAAATACTATCTGTTCTATGACATCTCCTTCTAAATCGAGTATCGTATTTATGGAATCGACAGGATTTGCTTTTGGGATACGACGTTCTCCTCTCCGATGCACTGTTCCTTCTTTACTTCATCCCACGCTCCCTCACGTTGACGCAATAACACAGATATTGCGTCGCTATGATAATCTATGGTTTCTATGAAATTTCCTTCTAAATCGAGTTACGTTTCTATGGAAACGATGGGATTTTGTTTTTGGATACGACTATCCCCTTTCCGATGCACAAATTGCTTCTTTACTGCATCCCTCGTTAACTCACATTGACGAATAAACACAGAAATTGCGCCGCTATGAAATAGTATGGGTTCTATGACATCTCCTTCTAAATGGAGTGACGTTTCTACGGAGACGACTGGATTTTCTTTTGGGATACGAGTATCTCCATTCCGATTAACTATTTCTTCTTTACTGCATCCCTCGCTCCCCCACATTGACGAATTTACATAGAAATTGCGGGGCTATGAAATGCTATGTGTTCTATGACATCTCCATCGAAATCGAGTAACGTTTCTATCGAAACGACAGGATTATCTTTTTTGATACAACTATATCCTTTCCGATGCACTATTCCTTCTTTACTGCATCCCTCGCTCTCTCACATTGACGAATTAAGACAGAAATTGCGTCGCTATAAAATACTATGGTTTCTATGACATCTCCTTCTAAATTGAGTAACGTTTCAATGTAAACGAAAGGATTTCCTTTTGGGGTACGACTGTCTCCTCTACGATGCACTTTACCTTCTCTACATCATCCCTCGCTCCCTCACAATGAAGAATTAACACAGAAATTGCGTCGCTATGAAATACTATGGGTTCTATGACATCTCTTTCAAAATTGAGTTACGTTTCTATGTATACGACGGGATTTTCTTTTTTGATCCACATATCTCCTTTCCGATGCACTATTTCTTCTTTACTTCATTCCTCGCTTCCTCACATTGACGAATTAACACAGAAATTGCGTCGCTATGATATACTATGGGTTCTATGACATCTCCTTCTAAATCGAGTGACGTTTCAATGGAAATGACAGGATTCTCTCTTGGGATATGACTTTCTCCATTCCGATGCACTATTCCTTCTTTACTGCATTCCACGCTCTCTCACATTGACCAATTAACACAGAAATTGCGGGGGTCTTAAATACTATGTGTTCTACGACTTCTCCATCTAAATCGAGTAACGTTTCTATACAAACGAATGGATTTTCTTTTAGGATACGAGTATCTCCTTTCCGATGCACTATTCCTTCCTTACTGCATCCCTAGCTCCCTCACATTGACGAATTAACACAGAAATTGCGTCGCTATGATATACAATGGGTTCTATGACATCTCCTTCTAAATCGAGTAACGTTTCTATCGATACGACAGGTTTATCTTTTTTGATACAACTATCTCCTTTCCGATGCACTATTCCTTCTTTACTGCATTCCTCGCTCCCTCACATTGACGAATTAACACAGAAATTGCGTCGCTGTGAAATACTGGGGGTTCTATGACATCTCCTTCTAAATTGGAGTAACGTTCCTATGGAAACGACAAGATTTTCTTTTGGGATTCAAGTATCTCTTTTCCGATGCATTAGTCCTTCTTTACTGCATCCCTCGCTCACTAACATTGACGAATTATCACAGAAATTGGGGGGCTATGAAATGCAATGGGCTCTATGACATCTCCTTCTAAGGCGGGTAACGTTTCTATCGTAACGACGGGATTATCATTTTTGATCCAACTAACTCCTTTCAGATGCACTATTTCTTCTTTACTTCATCCCTCGTTCTCTCACATTGGCGAATTAAGAAAGAAATTGCGTAGCCATGAAATACTATGTGTTCTATGACATCTCCGTCTAAATCGAGAGACGTCTCTATGGAAACGACAGGATTTTCTTTTGGGATACGACTGTCTCGTCTCCGATACACTATTCCTCCTTTACTTCATCCATCGCTCCCTCACTTTGACGAATTAACACAGAAACTGGGTCGCTATGATATACTATGGCTTCTATGACTTCTCCCTCTAAATCGAGTAACGTTTCTATGGAAACGAAGGGATCTTCTTTTGGGATACGACTATCTCCTTTCCGATGCACTATTCCTTCTTTACTGCCCCCCTTGCTCCCTCACATTGACGAATTAACACAGAAATTATGTCGCTATGAAATACCATCTGTTCTATGACATCTCCTTCTAAATCGAGGAACGTTTCTATACAAATGAAGGGATTATCATTTTTTATACAACTATCTCCTTTCCGTTGCACTTTTTTCTCTTTACTTCATCCCTCGCTCCCTCACATTGACGAATTAACACAGAAAATGCGTCGCTATGTAATACTATGGGTTCTATGACATCTCCATCGAAATCGAGTGAAGTTTCTATGGAAACGACAGTATTTTCTTTTGGGATACGACTGTCTCCTCTCCGATGCACTATTCCTTCTATACCTCATCCCTCGCTCCCTCACATTGAAGAATTAACGCAGAAATAGCGTCGCTATGAAATACTATGGGTTCTATGACATCTTCTAAATTGATTAACGTTTCTATTGAGACAGCGTAATTTTCTTTTTAGACACAACTACCTTCTTTCCGATGCACTATTTCTTCTTTACTTCATCCCTCGGTCCCTCACGTTAGCGTATTAACACCGAAATTGCGTCGCAATGAAATACTATGGGTTCTATGACATCTCCTTCCAAATCCAGTAACGTTTCTATATAAAGGACGGGATTATCATTTTTGATACAACTATCTCCTCACCGATGCACTATTTCTTCTTTACTTCATCCTTTGCTCCCTCACATTGACGAATTAACACAGAAATGGCGTCGCTATGAAATACTAGTTGTTCTATGACGTCTCCGTCTAAATTGAGGGAAGTTTCTATGGAAACGACTGGAATTTCTATTGGGATACGACTTTCTCCATTCCGATGCACTATTCATTCCTTACTGCATAACTCGTGCCCTCACATTGACTAATTGTAAGTAGGCTGTTTATGTGTTCTTTATGTAAGTAGGCTGTTTAGGTTCTTATATTGGTAACGCCACCGCCACGTAGCGCTCTCTGTATGAAAATCACTGGCTGTGATGTGTGCAGTCTGTGGCTGCTTTGCATTGTTGTAATACTCGCCATTGTAGTGTTAGGCAGCTGGCTGTGAACAGCGCGTAGCGTTGCGCAGTTGTAGGTGAGCCGCCAGCAGTGGTGGATGTGGGGAGAGAGATGGCGGAGTTTTGAAATTTGTCATGAACTGCTATATTTATATATGATGATATCAAGGGAAATACATTGTTTGTTCTCTACTAATATCTTTCATTTGCTAACTATCACTATCAGTAGTTAGTGCCTTCAGTAGCTTGAATCTTTTATTTAGCTGGCAGTAGTGGCACTCGCTGTATTGCAGTTGCTTGAGCAGCGAAGATTTTTGTGAGGTAAGTGATTTGTGAAACGTATACGTTAATGTTAGTCAGGGCCATTCTTTCGTAGGGATTTTTTTGAAAGTCAGATTGCGTTGCGCTAAAAAAATATTGTGTGTCAGGTAAAGGACAGTCGTGTATTATTGTTCAAAGGCGACGTTTCATAATTAACTCACAAATTGCGTCGGTAAGAAATGCTATGGGTTCAATAACATCTCCGTCTAAATCTAGTAACGTTTCTATGGAAACGAAAGGATTTTATTTTGGGCTACGACTTTCTCCTTTCCGATGCACTATTCCTTCTTCACTGCATCCCTCGCTCCCTCACATTAACGGATTAACACCGAAATTGCGTCGCAATGAAATACTGTGGGTTCTATGACATCTCTTTCTAAATCGAGTAACGTTTCAATAGAAACGACGGGATTATCATTTTTGATACAACTATCTCCTTTCCGATGCACTATTTCTCCTTTACTGCAACCCTCGCGCCCTCACATTGACGAATTAACACAGAAATTGCGTCGCTATGAAATACTATGAGTTCTATGACGTCTCCTATTAAATCGAGTAACGTTTCTATGGAAACGACAGGATTTTCTTTTGGGATACGACGGTCTCCTTTCCGATACACTATTCCTTCTATACTGCATCCCTCGCTCCCTCACATTGACGAATTAACAAAGAAATTGCGTCGCTATAAAATACAATGGGTTCTATTACATCTCCTTGTAAATCGAGTAACGTATCTATGTAAACGACAGGACTTTCCTTTGGGATACGACTGTATCCTTTCCGATGCTCTATTCCTTCTTTACTTCATCCCTCGCTCCCTCACATTGAAGAATTAACACAGAATTTGCGTCGCTATGAAATACTATGGGTTCTATGACATCTCCTTCTAAATTGAGTAACGTTTCTATGGATACGACTGGATTTTCTTTTTAGATACAACTATCTCCTTTCCGATGCTCTATTTCTACGTTATTTCATCCCTCGCTCCTTCACATTGACGAATTAACACAGAAATTGTGTCGCTATAAAATACTATGTGTTCTATGACATCTCCTTCTAAATCGAGTAACGTTTCTATGGAAACGACAGGATTTCCTTTTGGGATACGACGGTCTCCTTTCCGATGCACTATTCCTTCTTTACTGCATCCCTCGCTCCCTCACATTGACGAATTAACACAGAAATTGCGTCGCTATAAAATACTATGGGTTCTATGACATCTCCTTGTAAATCGAGTAACGTTTAGATGTAAACGACAGGACTTTCTTTTGGGATACGACTGTCTCCTCTCCGATGTTCTATTCCTTCTTTACTTCATCCCTGGCACCCTCACATTGAAGAATCAACACAAGATTTGCGTCGCTATGAAGTACTATGTGTTCTATGACATCTCCTTCTAAATTGAGCAACGTTTCTATGGATACGACGGAATTTTCTTTTTAGATACAACTATCTCCTTTCCGATGCTCTATTTCTACTTTACTTCATCCCTCGCTCCCTCACATTGAAGAATTAACACAGAAATTGCGTCGCTATGAAATGCTATGAGTTCTAGGACTTCTCCTATAAAATCGAGTAACGTTTCTATGGAAACGACAGGATTTTCTTTTGCGATACGACTTTCTCCATTCCGTTGCACTATTTCTTCATTACTGCATCCCTTGCTCCCTCACATTGACGAAAGAACACACAAATTGCATCGCAATGAAACACTATGGGATCTATGACATCTTCTTCTATATCGAGTAACATTCCAATGGAAACGATAGGATTTTCTTTTGGGATACAAGTATCTCCTTTCCGATGCACTATTTCTTCTGTACTGCATCCCCGCTCCCTCACATTGACGAATTAACACAGAAATAGCGGGGCTATGAATTACTATGTGTTCTATGACCTCTCCTTCTAAATCGAGTAACGATTATATGGAAACGACAGGATTTTCTTTTGGGATACAAGTATTTCCTTTCCGATGTACTATTCCTATTGTACTGCAGCCCTCGCTCCCTCACATTGACTAACTAACACAGAAATTGCGTTCTATGAAATACTATGGGTTCTATGACATCTCTTTCTAAATCGAGTTACGTCTCTATGGAAACGACAGGCATTACTTTTTTGATACAACTATCTCCATTCCGATGCACTATTTCTTCTTTACTTCTTCCCTCGCTCACCCACATTGACGAATTAACACAGAAATTGCGTCGCTATGAAATACTATGAGTTCTATGACTTCTCATATAAAATCGAGTAAGGTTTCTATGGAAACGACTGGATTTTCTTTTCGGATACGACTTTCTCCATTCCGATGCACTATTCCTTCTTTACTGCATCCATCTTTCAATCTCATTGACGAATTAACACAGTAATTGCGTCGCTATGAAATACTATGGGTTCTATGACATCTCCTTCTAAATCGAGTAACGTTTCTATGGAGACAACAGGTTTTTATTTTGGGATACGACTGTCTCCTTTCCGATGCAGTATTACTTCTTAACTGCATCCCTTGCACAGTCACATTGACAAATTAACACAGAAATTTCGTCGCTATGATATACTATGAGTTCTATGACTTCTCGTTCGAAATCGAGTAACGTTTCTATGGAAACGACAGGATTTTCTTTTGGGACACGGGTACCTCATATCCGATGCACCATTCCTTCTTTACTGCATCCCTCGCTCCCTCACATTGACGAATTAACACAGAAATTGTGTCGCTATGAAATACCATCTGTTCTATGACATCTCCTTCTAAATCGAGGAACGTTTCTATAGAAACGAAGGGATTATCATTTTTTATACAACTATCTCCTTTCCGATGCACTTTTTTCTCTTTACTACATCCCTCGCTCCCTCACATTGAGGAATTAACACAGATATAGCGTCGCTATGAAATACTATGGGTTCTATGACATCTTCTAAATTGAGTAACGTTTCTATTGAGACAACGGGATTTTCTTTTTAGACACAACTATCTCCTTGCCGATGCACTATTTCTTCTTTACTTCATCCCTCGGTCCCTCACGTTAGCGTATTAACACCGAAATTGCGTCGCAATGAAATACTATGGGTTCTATGACATCTCCTTCTAATTCCAGTAACGTTTCTATAGAAAGGACGGGATTATCATTTTTGATACAACTATCTCCTCTCCGATGCGCTATTTCTTCTTTACTTCATCCTTGGCTCCCTCACATTGACGAATTAACACAGAAATGGCGTCGCTATGAAATACTATTTCTTCTATGACGTCTCCGTCTAAATCGAGGGAAGTTTCTATGGAAACAACAGTATTTACTATTGGGATTCGACTTTCTCCATTCCAATGCACTATTCCTTCCTTACTGCATAACTCGTTCCCTCACATTGACTAATTAACTCACAAATTGCGTCGCTATGAAATACTATGGGTTCAATAACATCTCCTTCTAAAGCGAGTAACGTTCCTATGGAAACGACAGGATTTTCTTTTGGGATACGACGGTCTCCTTTCCGATGCACTATTCCTTCTTTACTGCATCCCTCGCTCCTTCACATTGACGAATTAATACAGAAATTGTGTCGCTATAAAATACTATGTGTTCTATAACATCTTCGTCTAAATCGAGTTACGTTTCTATGGAAACGACAGGATTTTCTTTTGGGATACGACTATCTCCTTTCCGATGCAGTATTCCTTCTTTACTGCATCCCTCGCACCCTCACATTGACGAATTAACACAGAAATTATGTCGCTATGAAATAATATGGGTTCTATGATATCTCCTTCTAAATCGAGTAACGTTTTCATGGAAACTTCAGGATTTTCTTTTGGGATACGACGGTCTCCTCTCCGATGCTCTATTCCTCCTTTACCTCATCCCTCGCTCCCTCACATTGAAGAATTAACACAGAATTTGCGTCACTATGAAATACTATGGGTTCTATGACATCTCCTTCTAAATTGAGCACCGTTTCTATGGATACGACATAATTATCTTTTTAGATACAACTATCTCCTTTCCGATGCTCTATTTCTACTTTACTTCATCCCTCGCTCCCTCACATTGACGAATTAACACAGAAATTGCGTCGCTATGAAATACTATGAGTTCTATGACTTCTCCTATTCAATCGAGTAACGTTTCTATGGAAACGACAGTATTTTCTTTTGCGATACGACTTTCTCCATTCCGTTGCACTATTCCTTCTTTACTGCATCCCTCGCTCCCTCACATTGACGAATTAACACACAAATTGCGTCGCAATGAAACACTATGGATTATATGACATCTCCTTCTATATCGAGTAACGTTCCAATGGAAACGATAGGATTTTCTTTTGGGATACGAATATCTCCTTTCCGATGCACTATTTCTTCTATACGTCATCCCTCGATCCCTCACATTGACGAATTAACACAGAAGTTGCGTCGCTATGAGATACCATGAGTCCTATGACTTCTCATATTAAATCGAGTTTCTATGAAAACGACTGGATTTTCTTTTGGGATACGACTATCTCCTTTCCGATGCACTATTCCTTCTTCACTGCATCTTTCGCTCCCTCACATTAACGAATTACCACCGAAATTGCGTCGCAATGAAATACTATGGGTTCTACGACATCTCGTTCGAAATCGAGTAACGTTTCTATGGAAACGACAGGATTTTCTTTTGGGATACAACTATCTCCTTTCCGATGCACTATTTCTTCTTTACTTCATCCGTCGCTCCCTCACATTGACGAATGAACACAGAAATTGGGTCGCTATGAAATACTATGTGTTCTATAACAGCTCCTTCAAAATCGAGAAACGTTTCTATCGAAACGACAGGATTTTCTTTTGGGAAACGACTATATCCTTTACGGTGCACCATTCCTTCTTTACTGCATCCCTCGCTCGCTCACATTGACGAATTAATATAGAAATTGCGTCGCTATGAAATACTGTGTGTTCTATGACATCTTCGTCTAAATCGAGTAACGTTTCTATCGAAACGACAGGAATTTCCTTGGGGATACGACTATCTCTTTCCGATGCACTATTCGATCTTTACTGTATTCCTCGCTCCCACACATTGACGAATTAACACAGAAATTGCGTCACATTGAAATACTATGAGTTATATGACATCTCCTTCTAAATTGAGTACCGTTTCTATGGAAAAGACGGGATTTTCTTTTTTGACACTACTACCTCCTTTCGGATGCACTATTTCTTCTTTACTTCATCCCTCGATCCCTCACATTGACGAATTAACACAGAAATTGCATTGCCATGAAATACTATGGGTTCTAGGACTTCTCCTTCTAAATCGAGTAACGTTTCAATGAAAAGACAGGATTTTCTTTTGGGATACAAGTGTTTTTTTTCCGATGCACTATTCCTTCTTTACAGCATCCCTCCCTCCCTCACATTGACGAATTAACACAGAAACTGCGTCGCTATGAAATACTATGGGTTCTATGACATCTCATTCTAAATCGAGTTACGTGTCTATGGAAACGACTGGATTTTCTTTTGGGATACGACTGTCTCCTCTCCGATGCACTATTCATTCCTTACTTCATCCCCCGCTCCCTCACATTGACGAATTAAACAGAAATTGCAATGTTACTCTAAGGTCTCTATGACTTCTTCAAGATCGAGCAAAGTTTCTATGGAAACGACGGGATATCCTTTTGGGATCTCATTCGCGATGCACAATTCCTTCTTTACTGCATCCCTCGCTCCCTCACATTGACGAATTAACACAGAAATTGATCGCTGTGAAATACTATGGATACTATGACGTCTCCTTCTAAATCGAGTAACGTTTTTACAGAAACGACAGTATTCTCTTTTGGGAACCGAGTATCTCCTTTCTGATGCACTATTAATTCTTTACTGCATCCCTCGCTAACTCACATTGCCGAATTAACACAGATATTGCTTCGCTGTGAAAAACTATGGGTTTTATGACATCTCCTTCTACATCGAGTAACGTTTCTATGGAAACGACAGGATTTTCTTTTTGGATACGAGTATCTTCTTCCCGATGCTCTATTCCATCTATACTGCATTCCTCGCTCCCTCACATTGACGAATTGACACAGAAATTGATCGCTATGAAATACTATGGGGTACATGAC
The DNA here is from genome assembly GCF_023864345.2 of Schistocerca serialis cubense. NCBI lineage: Eukaryota > Metazoa > Arthropoda > Insecta > Orthoptera > Acrididae > Schistocerca > Schistocerca serialis. The sequence continues at coordinate 976,962 of NW_026048462.1, forward strand.
TTCTCCTTCTAAATCGAGTAACGTTTCAATGGAAACGACAGGATTTTCATTTGGGATACATCTCCTCTCCGAAGTACTATTCCTTTTTTACTGCATCCCAGGCTCCCTCACATTGAGGAAGTAACACAGAAATTGCGTCACCATGAAATACTATGGGTTCTACGGCTTCTCCTTGTAAATCGATTTGCGTTTCTATAGAGACGACAGGATTTTCTCTTGGGATGCGAGTATCTCATTTCCGATGCACTATTCCTTCTTTAAAGCATCCCTGGCTCCCTCACATTCACGAATTAACACAGAAATTGATCGCTATGAAAAACTATGGGTTCTATGACTTCTCCTTCTAAATACAGCAACGTTTCTATGGAAACGACAGGATTTTCTTTTGGGGTACGAGTATCTCCTTTCCGATGCACTATTGCTGTTTTACTGCATCCCTCGCTCCCTCACATTGACTTATTAACACAGAAATTGATCGCTATGATATACTATGGGTTCTATGACTTCTCCTTCTAAATCGAGTAACGTTTCTATGGAAACGAAAGGATTTTCTTTTGGGATACGAGTATCTCCTTTCCGATGCTCTATTTCTTCGTTACTGCATTCCTCGCTCCCTCACATTGACGAATTAACACAGAAATTGATCGCTATGAAATACTATGGATACTATGACTTCACCATCTAAATCGAGTAACGTTTCAATGGAATGTACAGGATTTTCTTCTGGGATACGACTATCTCCTTTCCGATGCATTATTCTTTCTTTACGGCATCCGTCGCACCCCCACATTGACGTATTAAAACAGTAAATGATCGCTATGCAATACTATGGTTTCTATGACTTCTCCTTCTAAATCTAGTAACGTTTCTATGGAACCTACAGCAGTTTCTTCTGGGATACGAGTATTTCCTTTCCGATGCACTATTCGCTCTTCACTGCATCGCCCGCTCCCTCACATTGACGAATTAACACAGAAATTGATCGCAATGAAATACTATGGCTTCTACGACTCCTCCTTCAAAATGGAGTAACGTTTCTATGGAAACGACAGGATTTTCTTTTGAGATATGAGTATCTTCTTTCCGATGCTCTATTCCATCTTCACTGCATTCCTCGCTCTCTCACATTGACGAATTAACACAGAAATTGATCGCCATGAAATACTACGGGTTATATGACTTCTCCTTCGAAATCGAGTAACGTTTCAATGGAATCGACAGGATTTTCACTTGGGATGCGAGTATCTAGTTTCCGATGCACTATTCCTTCTTTAAAGCATCCCCGGCTCCCTCACATTGACGAATTAACACAGAAATTGATCGCTATGAAATACTATGGGTTCTATGACTACTCCTTCTAAATACAGCAACGTTTCTATGGAAACGACAGGATTTTCTTTTGGGATACGAGTATCTCCTTTCCGATGCACTATTGCTCCTTTACTGCATCCCTCGCTCCCTCACATTGACGAATTAACACAGAAATTGATCGCTATGAAATACTATGGGTTCCATGACTTCACCTTCTAATTAGAGTTACGTTTCTATGGAAACGACAGGATTTTCTTTTCGGATACGAGTATCTCCTTTCCGATGCTCTATTTCTTCTTTACTGCATTCCTCGCTTCCTCACATTGACGAATTAACACAGAAATTGATCGCTATGAAATACTATGTGTTATATGATTTCTCCTTTTAATTCGAGTAACGTTTGAATGGAAACGACAGGATTTTCACGTGGGATACATCTACTCTCCGATGCACTATTCCTTCTTTACTGTATCCCAGGCTCCCTCACATTGAGGAAGTAACACAGAAATTGCGTCGATATGAAAACTATGGGTTCTATGACTTCTTATTCTAAATCGAGTAACGATTCTATGGAAACGACAGGATTTTCTTTTGGGATACGAGTACTTCCTTTCCGATGCACTATTCGTTCTTTACTGCATTCCTCGCTCCCTCACATTGAGAAATGAACACAGAAATTGCGTTGCCATGAAATATTATGGGTTCTATGACATCTCCTTCCGACTCGAGTAACGTTTCTATGGAAACGACAAAATTTTCTTTTCTGATAGCACCATATCCTTTGCGATGCACTATTCCTTCTTTACTGCATCCCTCGCTCCCTCACTTTGACGAATTAACACAGCAGTTGATCGCTATGAAATACGATGGGTTCTATGACTTCTCCTTCTAAATCGAGAAACGTATCTATGGAAACGAAAGGAATTTCTTTTGGGATACGAGTATCTCATTTACGATGCACTATTCATTCTTTACTGCATGCATCGCTCCCTCACATTGACGAATTAACACATAAATTGCGTCGCTATGAAATACTATGGGTTCTATGACTTCTCCATTTAAATCGAGTAACGTTTCTATGGACACGCCAGGATATTCTTTTAGGATACGAGTATTTCCTTTCCGATGCACAATTCGTCCTTTACTGCATCCCTCGCTCCCTCACATTGACGAATTGACGCAGAAATTGCGTTGCTATGAAATACTATGTGTTCTGTGACATCTCCTTCCAACTCGAGGAACGTTTCTGTGGAAACGACGGGATTTTCCTTGGGATACGAGTATCTCCTTTCCGATGCACTATTCCTTCTTTACTGCATCCCTCACTCCTACACATTGACGAATTAAAACAGAATTTGCGTCGCTATGAAATACTATGCGTTCTATGACTTCTCCTTCTAAATCGAAGAACGTTTTTGTGGAAAAGGCAGGATCCTTTTTGGGATACGAATGACTCCTTTCTGATGCACTATTCCTTCTTTACTGCATCCCTCGCTCCCTCACATTGACGAATTAACACAGAAATTGCGTACATATGAAATACTATGGGTTCTATGACGTCTCCTTTTAAATCGACTAACGTTTCTACGGAAACGACAGGATTCTCTTTTTGGGATACGAGTATTTCCTTTCCGATGCACTATTCCTTCTTTACAGAATCCCAAGCTAACTCACATTGACGAATTAACAGAGAAATTACGTCGCTATGAGATACTATGAGTTCTATGACTTCTCCTTCTAAATCGAGTAACCTCTCTATGGAAACGACATTATTTTCTTTTGGGATACGACTATCTCCTTTCCGATGCACTATTCCTTCTTACTGCATGCATCGTTCCCTCACATTGACGAATTAACACAGAAATTGCGTCGCTATGAAATACTAAGGGTGCTATGACTTCTCCTTCTTAATTGAAAAACGTTTCTATGGAAACGAGAGGATTTTCTTTTGGGATACGAGTATCTCCTTACCGATGCACTATTCCTTCTTTACTGCATCCTTCGCTCCCTAACATTGACGAATTACCACAGAAATTGCGTCGCTATGAAATACTATGGATTCTATGACTTCTCCTTCTAAATCGAGTAACGTTTCTATGGAAACTACAGGATTTCCTTTTGGGATCCGACTATCTCCTTTCCGATGCATTCTTCCTTCTTTACTGAGTCCCTCACTCCCTCACATTGACGAATTAACACTGAAATTGATCGCTATGAAATACTATTGATTCTATGACTTCTCCTTCTAAATCGAGTAACGTTTCAGTGGAAGCGACAGCATTTTCTTTTGGAATACGAGTATCTCCTTTTCGATGCACGATTCCTTCTGTACTGCATCCCTCGCTCCCTCACATAGACGATTATAACAGATATAGCTTCACTATGAAATACTATGGATACTATGACTTCACCATCTAAATCGAGTAACTTTTCTATGGAAACTACAGGATTTTCTTTTGGGATACGAGTATCTCCTCTCCGATGCACTATTCCTTCTTTACTGCATCCCTGGCTAACTCACATTGAGGAAGTAACACAGAAATTGCGTCGTTATGTAAAGTTTTGTGTTCTATGACTTCTCCTTCTAACTCGAGTAATGTTTCTATGGAAATGAGGGGATTTTTTTTTTTCGATACGAAATTCTCTTTTACGATGCACTATTCCTTCCTTACTGCATGCATCGCTCCCGCACATTGGCGAATTAGCACAGAAATTGCGTCGCTATGAAATACTAAAGGTGCTATGCCTTCTCCTTCTAAAATGAGTAACGTTTCTATGGAAACGACTGGATTTTCTTTTGGGATACGAGTATCTCCTTACCGATGCACTATTCCTCCTTAACTGCATGCATCGCTCCCTCACTCTGACGAATTAACACAGAAATTGCGTCGCTATGAAGAACTATGGATTCTATGACTTCTCATTCTAAATCGGGTAACGTTTCTGTGGAAACTAAAGGATTTCCTTTTGGGATACGACTATCTCCTTTCCGATGCATTATTCCCTCTTTACTGCATCCCTCACTCCCTCACATTGACGAATTAACACATAAATTGCGTCGCCATGAAATACTATGTGTTCTATGACATCTCCTGCTAAATCGAGTAACGTTTCTACAGAAACGACAGGATATTCTTTTGGGATACTAGTATCTCCTTTCCGATGCACTATTCCTTCTTTACTGCATCCCTCGCTCCCTCACATTGGCGATTTAACACAGAAATTGCGTCGCTATGAAATACTATGGGTCCTACGTCTTCTCCTGCTAATAGAGTAACGTTTCTGTGGAAACGACAGGATTTCCTTTTGGGATTCGACAATCTCCTTTCCGATGTATTATTAGTTTTTTACGGCAACCCTCGCACTTCCACATTGACGAATTAACACAGAAATTGATCGCTATGAAATACTATGGGTTCTATGACTTCTCCTTCTAAATCGAGTAACGTTTGTATGGAAACGACAGGATTTTCTTTTGGGATACGGGTATTTCCTGCCGATGCACTATTCCTTCTTTACTGCATCCTCGCTAACTCACATTGTCGATTAAACTCAGAAATTGCGTTGCTATGAAGTACTATGAGTTCAATGACATCTCCTTCCAACTCGAGTAACGTTTCTATGGAGACGACAGGATTTTCTTTTGGGATACGACTATCTCCTTTCCCATGCACTATGCCTTCCTTACTGAATTCATCGCTCCCTCACATAGACGACTTATTGTAGAAATTGCGTCGCTATGAAATACCATGACTACTATGACTTCTCCTTCTAAATCGAGTAACGTTTCTGTGTAAACGGCATGATTTTTTTTGGGATACAAGTGTCTCCCATCTGATGAAGTGTTCCTTCTTTCCTGCATCCCTCGCTCCCTCACATTCACGAATATACACAGAAATTGCGTCGCTATGAAATACTATTGGTTCTATGACTTCTCCTTCTACTTCGAGTAACGTTTCTATGGTAACGACCGGATTTTCCTTTGGGATACGGGTATCTCCTTTCAGATGCACTATTCCTTCTTTACTGCATCCCTCGCTCCCTCACATTGACGAATTAACACAGAAATTGATCGCAATGAAATACTATGGGTTCTACGACTCCTGCTTCTAAATGGAGTAACGTTTCTATGGAAACGACAGGATTTTCTTTTGGGATTGGACTATATCCTTTACAATGCACTATTCCTTCTTTACTGCATCCTCGATAACTTACATTGACGAATATACACAGAAATTACGTCGATATGAAATACTATGGGTTCTATGACTTCTCCTTCTACTTCGAGTAACGTTTCTATGGAAACGACAGGATTTTCCTTTGAGATACGTGTATTTCCTTTCCGATGCACTATTCGTTCTTTGCTTCATCCCTCGCTCCCTCACATTGTCGATTTAACACAGAAATTGCGTCGCTATGAAATACTATGGGTTCTATGACTTCTCCTTCTAAATCGAGTAACGTTCCTATGGAAACGATGGGATTTTCTTTTCGGATAGGACTATATCCTTTCCGATGCACTATTCCTTCTTTACTGCATCCCTCGCTCCCTCACATTGACGAATTAACACAGAAAATGATCGCTATGATATACAATGGGTTCTATGGCTTCTCCTACAAAAATGAGTAACGTTTCAATGGAAACGACAGGATTTTCTTTTGGGATACGAGTATTTCCTTTCCGATGCACTATTCGTTCTTTACTGCATCACTCGCTCCCTCACATAGACGAATTCACACAGATATTGATCGCTCTGAAATACTATGGGTCCTATGACTTCTCCGTCTAAATCGAGTAACGTTTCTGTGGAAACGACAGGATTTTCTTTGGGATACGGGTATCTCCTTTCCGACGCACTATTCCTTTTTTACTGAATCCTTCACTCACACACATTGACGAATTAACATAGAAATTGGGTCGCAATGATATACTATGTGTTCTACGACATCTCCTTCTAAAACAAATCACATTTCTGTGGAAACGACAGGATTTTTTTTAGGATACGTGTGACTCCTTCCTGATGCACTATTCCTTCTTCTCTGCATCCATAGCTCCCTCACATTGACGAATTAACACAGAAATTGCGTTGCTATGAAATACTATGGGTTCTATGACATCTCCTTCCAACTCGAGTAACGTTTCTATGGAAACGACAGGATTATCTTTTGGGATACGAGTATCTCCTTTCCCATGCACTATTCATTCCTTACTGCATCCCCCGCTATCTCACATTGACGAATTAACACTGAAAATCCGTCGCTATGAAGTACTATGGGTTCTATGACTTCTCTTCCTAAATCGAGTAACGTTTCTATGGAAACGACCGGATTTTCTTCTGCGATTCGAGTATCTCCTTTCCGATGCACTATTCCATCTTTACAGCATCCCTCGCTCCCTCACATTGACGAATTAACACAGAAATTACTTCGCTATGAAAAACTATGTGTTCTATGACTTCTCCTTCGAAGTCGAGTAACGTTTCTATGGGAACGACAGGATTTGCTTTTGGAATACGAGTATCGCTTCTTCGATGCACAATTCCTTCTTTACTGCATCCCTCGCTCCATCACATTGAAGAATTAACATAGAAAATGTGTCGCAGTGAAATACTATGGGATCTATGACATCTCCTTCCAACTCGAGTAACGTTTCTATGGAAACGACAGGATTATCTTCTGCGATTCGAGTATCTCCTTTCCGATGCTTTATTCCTTCTTTACGGCATCCGTTGCTCCCTCACAATGACGAATTAACACAGAAATAGCGTCGCTATGAAATACTATGGGTTCCATGACTTCACCTTCTAAATAGAGTAACGTTTCTATAGAAATGACAGGATTTTCTTTTGGGATACGAATATCTCCTTTCCGATGCACTATTGCTTCTCTACTGCATCCCTCGCTCCCTCACATTGACGAATTAACACAGAAATTGATCGCTATGATATACTATGGGTTCTATGACTTCTCCTTCTAAGTAGAGTAACGTTTCTATGGAATCGTCAGGTATTTCTTATGGGATACGAGTATTTCCTTTCCGATGCACTATTCGTTCTTTACTGCATTCCTCGCTCCTTCACATTGACGAATGAACACAGTTATTGTGTTGCTATGAAATAGTATGGTTTCTATGACATCTCCTCCTAAATCGAGTAACGTTTCTACGGAAACGACAGGATTTTCTTTAGGGTTACGAGTATCTCCTTTCCGATGAACTATTCCTTCTTTACCGCATCCCTCGCTAACTCACATTGACGAATTAACAGAGAAATTGCGTCGCTATGAGATACTAGGTGCTCTATGACTTCTCGTTCAAAATCAAGTAACCTTTCTATGGGAACGACATTATTTTCTTTTGTGATACGACTATCTCCTTTCCGATGCACTATTCTTTCTTCACTGCATCTCTCGCTCCCTCACGTTGTCGATTTAACACAGAAATTGCGTCGCTATGAAATACTATGGGTTCTATGTCTTCTCCTTCTAATCGAGTAACTTTTCTATGGAAACGACAGGTTTTTCTCTTTGGATACGACAATTTCCTTTGCGATGTATTATTAGTTCTTTACGACAACCCTCGCACCCCCACATTGACGAATTAACACAGAAATTGATCGCAATAAAATACTATGGGTTCTACGACTCCTCCTTGTAAATGGAGTAACGTTTCTATGGAATCGACAGGAGTTTCTTTTGGGATTAGACTATATCCATTACATTGCACTATTCCTTCTTTACTGCATCCTTCGCTCCCTCACATTAAAGTATTAACATAGAAATTGCGTCGCTATGAAATACTATGGGTTCTATATCTTCCCCTTCTAAATAAAGTAATGTTTCTATGGAAACGACAGGATTTTCTTTTGGGATACGAGTATCTCCTTTCCGACGCACTATTGCTCCTTTACTGTATCCCTCGCTCCCTCACATTGACGAATTAACACAGAAATTGCTCGCTATGTAGTACGATTTGTTCTATGACTTCCCCTTCTAAATAAAGTAATGTTTCTATGGAAACGACAGGATTTTCTTTTGGGATACGGGTATCTCCTTTGCGATGCACTATTCCTTCTTTACTGCATCCCTCGCTCCCTCACACTGACGAATTAACACAGAAATTGATCGTTATGAAACACGATGGGTTCAACGACTTCTCTTTCTAAATCGAGTAACGTTTCATTGGAATCGACAGGATTTTCTTTTGGGATACGAGTATCTCCTCTCCAATGCACTATTCCTTCTTTGCTGCATCCCTCGATAGCCCACATTGACGAATGAACACAGAAATTACGTTGCTATGAAATACTATGGGTTCTATGACATCTCCTTCCAACTCGAGTAACGTTTCTATGGAAACGACAGGATTTTCTTTTGGGATACGACTATCTCGATCCCGATGCACTATTCCTTCTTTACTGCATCCCACGTTCCGTCACATTCACGAATTAACACAGAAATTGCGTTGCTATGATATAGTATGGGTTCTTTGACGTCTCCTTCTAAATCGGGTAACGTTTGTATGGAAAGGACTGGATTTTCTTTTGGGATACGAGTATCTCCTTTCTCATGCACTATTCCCTCCTTACTGCATCCCTCGCTCCCTCACATTGACAAAGTAACACAGAAATTGCGTCGCTATGAAGTACTTTGGGTTCTATGACTTCTCCTTCTAAATCGAGCAACGTTTGTATGGAAACGACAGGATATTCTTTTGGGATACGAGTATTTCCTTTCAGATGCACTATTCCTTCTTTACTGCATCCCTCGATAGCTCACATTGACGAATGAACACAGAAATTGCGTTGCTATGAAATACTATGGGTTCATTGACATCTCCTTACAATTCGAGTAACGGTTCTATGGAAACGGCAGGATTATCTTTTGGGATACGAGTATCTCCTTTCCCATGCACTATTCCTTCCTTACTGCATCCCCCGCTCCTTCACATTGACGAATTAACACTGAAATTGCGTCGCTATGAAGTACTATGGTTTCTATGACTTCTTCTTCTAAATCGAGTAACGTTTCTATGGAAACGACAGGATTTTCTTTTGGGGTACGACTATTTCCTTTCCGATGCTTTATTCCTTCTTTACGACATCCGTTGCTCCCTCACAATGACGAATTAACACAGAAATTGCGTAGCTATGAAATACTATGGGTTCTATGACTTCACCTTCTAAATAGAATAACGTTTCTATGGAAACGACAGGATTTTCTTATGGGATACGAATATCTCCTTTCCGATGCACTATTCTTTCTTCACTGCATCTCTCTCTTCCTCACGTTGTCGATTTAACATAGAAATTGCGTCGCTATGAAATACTATGGGTTCTATGTCTTCTCCTTCTGATCGAGTAACGTTTCTATGGAAACGACAGGATTTTCTCTTTGGATACGACAATCTCCTTTGCGATGTATTATTAGTTCTTTTCGGCAACACTCGCACCCCCACATTGACGAATTAACACAGAAATTGATCGCTATGAAATACTGTGGGTTCTATGACTTCACCTTCTAAATCGAGTAACGTTTGTATGGAAACGACAGGATTTTCATTTGGGATACAAGTATTTCCTTTCCGATGCACTATTCCTTCTTTACTGCATCCCTCGCTCCTTCACATTGACGAATTAACACAGATATTGCGTTGCTATGAAATACTATGGGTTCTATGACATCTCCTGCTAAATCGAGTAACGTTTCTACAGAAACGACAGGATATTCTTTTGGGATACGAGTATCTCCTTTCCGGTGCACTATTCCTTCTTTACTGCATCCCTCGCTCCCTGACATTGACGAATTAACACAGAAATTGATCGCAATGAAATACTATGGGTTCTACGACTCCTCCTTGTAAATGGAGTAACGTTTCTGTGGAAACGAAAGGATTTTCTTTTGGGATTAGACTATTTACATTACAATGCACTATTCCTTCTTAACTGCATCCCTCGCTCCCTCACATTAAAGAATTAACAGAGAAATTGCGTCGCTATGAAATACTATGGGTTCTATGTCTTCCCCTTCTAAATAAAGTAATGTTTCTATGGAAACGACAGGATTTTCTTTTGGGATACGAGTATCTCCTTTCCGATGCACAATTGCTCCTTTACTGCATCCCTCGCTCCCTCACATTGACGAATTAACACAGAAATTGCTCGCTATGTAGTACGATTTGTTCTATGACTTCCCCTTTTAAATAACGTAATGTTTCTATGGAAACGACATGATTTTTTTTTTTGGGATTCGGGTATCTCCTTTCCGATGCACTATTCCATCTTTACTGCATCCCTCGCTCCCTCACACTGACGAATTAACACAGAAATTGATCGTTATGAAATACGATGGGTTCAACGACTTCTCTTTCTAAATCGAGTAACGTTTATATGGAAACTACATCATATTCTATTGAGATACGAGTATTTCCTTTCCGATGCACTATTCGCTCTTTACTGCATCCCTCGCTCCCTCACATTGACGAATTAACACAGAAATTGCGTTGCTATGAAATACTATGTGTTCAATGACATCTCCTTCCAACTTGACTAACGTTTCTGTGGAAAAGACAGGATTTTCTTTTGGGATACGAGTATCTCCTTTCCGATGCTCTATTCCTTCTTTGCTGCATCCCTCACTCACACACATTGACAAATTAACATCGAAATCGGGTCGCTATGAAATACTTTGGGTTCTATGACTTCTCCTTCTAAATCGAGTAACGTTTGTATGGAAACGATAGGATTTTCTTCTGGGATTCGAGTATCTCCTTTCCGATGCACTATTCCATCTTTACTGCATTCCTCGCTCCCTCACATTGAGGAATGAACACAGAAATTGCGTTGCCATGAAATATTATGGGTTCTATGACATCTCCTTCCAACTCGAGTAACGTTTCTATGGAAACGACAAAATTTTCTTTTGGGATAGCACTATATCCTTTGCGATGCACTATTCCTTCTTTACTGCATCCCTCGCTCCCTCACTTTGACGTATTAACACAGCAGTTGATCGCTATGAAATACGATGGGTTCTAGACTTCTCCTTCTAAATCGAGTAACGTTTCTATGGAAACGAAAGGAATTTCTTTTGGGATACGAGTATCTCATTTACGATGCACTATTCATTCTTTACTGCATGCATCGCTCCCTCACATTGACGAATTAACACATAAATTGCGACGCTATGAAATACAATAGGTTCTATGACTTCTCCATCTAAATCGAGTAACGTTTCTATGGAAACGACAGGATATTCTTTTGGGATACGAGTATTTCCTTTCCGATGCACTATTCGTCCTTTACTGCATCCCTCGCTCCCACACATTGACGAATTAACACAGAAATTGCGTTGCTATGAAATACTATGTGTTCTATGACATCTCCTTCCAACTCGAGGAACGTTTCTGTGAAAACGACAGGATTTTCCTTGGGATTCGAGTATCTCCTTTCCGATGCACTATTCCTTCTTTACTGCATCCCTCACACCTACACATTGACGAATTAAAATAGAATTTGCGTCGCTATGAAATACTATGCGTTCTATGACATCTCCTTCTAGATCGAAAAACGTTTTTGTGGAAAAGGCAGGATTCTTTTTGGGATACGAGTGACTAATTTCTGATGCACTATTCCTTCTTTACTGCATCCCTCGCTCCCTCACATTGACGAATTAATACAGAAATTGCGTACCTATGAAATACTATGGGTTCTATGACGTCTCCTTCTAAATCGAGCAACGTTTCATTGGAATCGACAGGATTTTCATCAGGGATACGTGTATCTCCTCCCCAATGCACTATTCCTTCTTTACTGCATCCCTCGCTCCCTCACATAGACGAATTCACACAGATATTGATCGCTGTGAAATACTATGGGTTCTATGACTTCTCCATCTAAATCGAGTAACGTTTATATGGAAACTACAGGATATACTATTGAGATACGAGTATTTCCTTTCCGATGCACTATTCGCTCTTTACTGCATCCCTCACTCCCTCACATTGATGAATTAACACAGTAATTGCGTTGCTATGAAATACTATGTGTTCTATGACATCTCCTTCCAACTCGAGTAACGTTTCTGTGGAAACGACAGGATTTTCCTTTGGGATACGAGTATCTCCTTTCCGATCGCTATTCCTTCTTTACTGCATCCCTCACTCACACACATTGACGAATTAACATCGAAATTGGGTCGCTATGAAATACTATGGGTTCTATGAGTTCTCCTTCTAAATCAAATCACGTTTCTGTGGAAACGACAGGATTTTTTTAGGAGACGTGTGACTCCTTTCTGATGCACTATACCTTCTTCTCTGCATCCCTCGCTCCCTCACATTGATGAATTAACACAGAAATTGCGTTGCTATGAAATACTATGGGTTCTATGACGTCTCCTTCTAAATCGAGTAACGTTTCTACAGAAACAATAGGATTATCTTTTGGGATACGAGTATCTCCTTTCCGATGCACTATTCCTTCTTTACTGCATCCCTCGCTAACTCACATTGCCGAATTAGCACAGATATTGCTTCGCTGTGAAAAACTATGTGTTTTATGACTTCTCCTTCTAAATTGAGTGACGTTTCTATGGAACCGACAGGATTTTCTTTTGGGATACAAGTATCTTCTTTCCGATGCTCTATTCCATTTTTACTGCATTCCTCCCTCCCTCACATTGACGATTGAACACAGAAATTGATCGCTATGAAATACTATGGGTTACATGACTTCTCCTTCTAAATCGAGTAACGTTTCAATGGAAACGACAGGATTTTCATTTGGGGTACATCTACTCTCCGATGCACTATTCCTTCTTTACTGCATCCCAGGCTCCCTCACATTGAGGAAGTAACACAGAAATTGCGTCGCCATGAAATACTATGGGTTCTACGGCTTCTCCTTGTAAATCGAATTACGTTTCTATGGAGACGACAGGATTTTCACTTGGGATGCGAGTATCTCCTTTCCGATGCACTATTCCTACTTTAAAGCATCCCTGGCTCCCTCACATTGACGAATTAACACAGAAATTGATCGCTATGAAATACTATAGGTTCTATGACTTCTCCTTCTAAATACAGCAACGTTTCTATGGAAACGACAGGATTTTTTATTGCGATACGAGTATCTCCTTTCCGATGCACTATTCCTTCAATACTGCCTCCCTCGCTCCCTCACATTGACGGATTAACACAGAAATTACTTCGCTGTGAAATACTATGGGTTCTATGGCTACTCCTTCCAAATCGAGTAACGTTTCTATGGAAACGACAGGATTTTTTTTTGGGATACGAATATCTCATTTACGATGCATTATTCCTTCTTTACTGCATCCCTCACTCCCTCACATTGACGAATTAATACTGAAACTGATCGCTATGAAACGCTATTGATTCTATGACGTCTCCTTCTAAAACGAGTAACGTTTCAGTGGAAGCGACAGCATTTTCTTTTGGAATACGAGTATCTCCTTTCCGATGCACTATTCCTTCGGTACTGCATCCCTCGCTCCCTCACATTGACGATTTATCACAGATATAGCGTCACTATGAAATACTATGGGTTCTATGACTTCTCCTTCTAAATACAGTAATATTTCTATGGAAACGACGGGATTTTCTTTTGGGATACGAGTATTTCCTTTCCGGTGCACTATTCGTTCTTTACTGCATCCCTCGCTCCCTCACATTGTCGAATTAACACAGAAACTGCGTCGCTATGAAATACTATGTGTTCTATGAGTTCTCCTTACAACTCGAGTAACGTTTCTATGGAAACGACAGGAATTTTTTTTTGGGATAGGACTATATCCTTTCCAATGCACTATTCGGTCTTCACTGCATCCCCCGCTCCCTCACTTTGACGAATTAACACAGAAATTGCGTTGCTATGAAATACTATGTGTTCTATGAGATCTCCTTCCAACTCGAGTAACGTTTCTGTGGAAACGACAGGATTTATTTTGGGATACGAGTGACTCCTTTCTGATGCACAATTCCTTCTTTACTACATCCCTCGCTCCCTCACATTGACGAATTAACACAGAAATTACGTTGCTATGAAATACTATGGGTTCTATGACGTCTCCTAAATCGAGTTACGTTTCTACGGAAACGTCAGGATTCTCTTTTGGGATACGAGTGACTCCTTTCTGATGCACAATTCCTTCTTTACTACATCCCTCGCTCCCTCACATTGGCGAATTAACAGAGAAATTGCGTCGCTATGAAAAACTAAGGGTGCTATGACTTCTCCTTCCAAATTGAGTAACGTTTCTATGGAAACGACAGGATTTTCTTTTGGGATACGAGTATCTCCTTACCGATGCACTATTCCTTCTTAACTGCATGCAGCGCTCCCTCACTCTGACGAATTAACACAGAAATTGTGTCGCTATGAAGTACTATGGATTCTATGACTTCTCCTTCTAAATCGAGTAACGTTTCTATGGAAACTACAGGATTTCCTTTTGGGATACGACTATCTCCTTTCCGATGCATTATACCTTCTTTACTGCATCTCTTACTCCCTCACATTGACGAATTAACACATAATTTGCGTCGCTATGAAATACTATGTGTTCTATTACCACTCCTTCTAAATCGAGTAACGTTTCTGTGGAAGCGACAGGATTTTCTTTTGGAATACGAGTATCTCCTTTCCGATGCACTATTCCTTCTGTACTGCATCTCTCGCTCCCTCACATTGACGATTTAACACAGATATAGCGTCACTATGAAATACTATGGGTTCTATGACTTCTCCTTCTAAATACCGTATTGTTTCTACGGAAACGACAGGATTTTCTTTTGGGATACGAGTATCTCCTTTCCGATGCACTATTCTTTCTTCACTGCATCCAACGCTCCCTCACATTGACGAATTAACACTGAAATTGATCGCTATGAAATACTATTGATTCCATGACTTCTCCTTCTTAATCGAGTAACGTTTCTATGGAAACGAAAGGATTTTCTTTTGGGATACGAGTATTTCCTTTCCGGTGCACTATTCGCTCTGTACTGCATCGCTCGCTCCCTCACATTGACGAATGAACACAGAAATTGCTTTGCTATGAAATACTATGGGTACTGTGATTTGTTCTTTTAACTCGAGTGACGTTTCTATGGAAACGACAGGATTTTCTTTTGGGATACGAGTATCTCCTTACCGATGCACTATTCCTTCTTAACTGCATGCATCGCTCCCTCACTGTGACGAATTAACACAGAAATTGCGTCGCTATGAAGTACTATGGATTCTATGACTTCTCCTTCTCAATCGAGTAACGTTTCTATGGAAACTACAGGATTTCGTTTTGGGATACGACTATCTCCTTTCCGATGCATTATTTCTTCTTTACTGCATCCCTCACTCCCTCACATTGACGAATTAACACATAAATTGCGTCGCTATGAAATACTATGTGTTCTATGACTACTCCTTCTAAATCGAGTAACGTTTCTGTGGAAGCGACAGGATTTTCTTTTGGAATACGAGTATCTCCTCTCCGATGCACTATTCCTTCTGTACTGCATCCCTCGCTCCCTCACATTGACGATTTAACACAGATATAGCGTCACTATGAAATACTATGGGTTCTATGACTTCTCCTTCTAAATACAGTAATGTTTCTATGGAAACGACTGGATTTTCTTTTGGGATACGAGTATCTCCCTTTCGATGCATTATTCATTCTTTACTGCATCCAACGCTCCCTCACATTGACGAATTAACACTGAAATTGATCGCTATGAAATACTATTGTTTCTATGACTTCTCCTTCTTAATCGAGTAACGTATCTATGGAAATGACAGGATTTTCTTTCGGGATACGAGTATTTCCTTTCCGGTGCACTATTCGTTCTTTACTGCATCCCTCGCTAACTCATATTGACGAATGAACACAGAAATTGCGTTGCTTTGAAATACTATGTGTTCTATGATATCTTCTTTTAACTCGAGTGACGTTTCTATGGAAAGGACTGGATTTTCTTTTGGGATACGAACATCTCCTTTCTGATGCACTATTCCATCTTTACTGCATCACTCGCTCCCTCACTTCGAAGAATTAACACAGATATTGCGTAGCTATGAAATACTATGTATTCTATGACTTCTCCTTCTAAACCGAGTAACGTTTCTATGGAAACTACAGGATTTTCATTTGGGATACGACTATCTCCTTTCCGATGCATTATTCCGTCTTTACGGCGTCCGTCGCACCCCCACATTGGCGTATTAAAACAGAAAATGATCGCTATGAAATACTACGGTTTCTATGACTTCTCCTTCTAAATCTAGTAACGTTTCTATGGAAACTACAGAAATTTCTTCTGGGATACGAGTATTTCCTTTCCGATGCACTATTCGCTCTTCACTGCATCCCTCGCTCTCTCACATTGTCGGATTAACACAGAAATTGCGTCGCTATGACAAAATTTGGGTTCTATGTTTTCTCCTTCTAAATCGAGTAACGTTTCAATGTAAACGACGGGATTTTTTTTTGGGATACGAAAATCTCATTTACGATGCACTATTCCTTCTTTACTGCATGCATCGCTCCCGCACATTGGCGAATTAACACAGAAATTGCGGCGCTATGAAATACTAAGGGTGCTATGACTTCTCCTTCTAAATTGAGTAACGTTTCTATGGAAACGACAGGGTTTTCTTTTGGGATACGAGTATCTCCTTACCGATGCACCATTCCTTCTTTACTGCATGCATCGCTATCTCACTCTGACGAATTAACACACAAATTGCGTCGCTATGAAGTACCATGGAATCTAGACTTCTTCTTCTAAATCGAGTAACGTTTCTATGGAAACTACAGGACTTCCTTTTGGGATACGACTATCTCCTTTCCGATGCATTATGCCCTCTTTACTGCATCCCTCACTCCCTCACATTGACGAATTAACACATAAATTGCTTCGCTGTGAAATACTATGTGTTCTATGACTACTTCTTCTAAATCGAGTAACGTTTCTGTGGAAGCGACAGGATTTTCTTTTGGAATACGAGTATCTCCTTTCGGATGCACTATTCCTTGTGTACTGCATCCCTCGCTCCCTCACATTGACGATTTAACACAGATATAGCGTCATTATGAAATAATATGGGTTCTATGACTTCTCCTTCTAAATACCGTAATGTTTCTATGGAAACGACAGGACTTTCTTTTGAAATACGAGTATCAACTTTCCGATGCACTATTCTTTTTTACTGCATCCAACGCTCCCTCACATTCACTAATTAACACTGAAATTGATCGCTATGAAATACTATTGTTTCTATGACTTCTCCTTCTTAATCGAGTAACGTTTCTATGGAAGCAAAAGGATTTTCTTTTGGGATACGAGTATTTCGTTTCCGGTGCACTATTCGTTCTTTACTGCATCCCTCGCTCCTTCACATTGACGAATGAACACAGAAATTGCGTTGCTATGAAATACTATGGGTACTATGATTTCTTCTTTTAACTCGAGTTACGTTTCTATGGAAACGACAGGATTTTCTTTTGGGATACGAGTATCTCCTTACCGATGCACTATTCCTTCTTAACTGCATGCACCGTTCCCTCACTCTGACGAATTAACACAGAAATTGCGTAGCTATGAAGTACTATGGATTCTATGACTTCTCCTTCTAAACCGAGTAACGTTTCTATGGAAACTACAGGATTTTCATTGGGGATACAACTATCTCCTTTCCGATGCATTATTCCGTCTTAACGGCGTCCGTCGCACCCCCACATTGACGTATTAAAACAGAAAATGATCGCTATTAAATCCTATGGTTTCCATGACTTCTCCTTCTAAATCTAGTAACGTTTCTATGGAAACTACAGAATTTTCTTCTGGGATACGAGTATTTCCTTTCCGATGCACTATTCGCTCTTCACTGCATCCAACGCACTCTCACATTGTCGGATTAACACAGAAATTGCGTCGCTATGACAAAATTTGGGTTCTATGTTTTCATCTTCTAAATCGAGTAACGTTTCAATGGAAACTATAAAGGCACATTTGCATGCCGAGCGTGAGTTTCCTCGGAAACGCGAGATATTAATTAAATAAATAATCAGTGACAAATAAATAAAACCTATGGCACACAACTGCAGCGCTGTGTCGCTGATAAAACAAAAGCACAATTACGTTACTCGTATGTTTGATTAAGAAAGGAGAGCTCTGGTTGAAGTGGTGCGAGAAGCACGTATTTTAGTTTATTGTCTGGCACACCGCCATATTTCATGTTATAGAAAATTACTGCGAGTTGCAACCATACTAGGCACTCGATTCTGAAAAGAATTTATATTTATAAAAGTAAGTAGGATTATGAACTGTAGGCTTATTCATTGAATATATCTGATTTAACTAACTGTGTAATTTTTTTGTTTAGTAGACAATCACCTCTGTACGACGTTTTGGCATGGCTGGCAAATTATTGTAATATTGAGATTTAGATTATGAGTCCGCACCTACCGCAGCAGTCTTTGGAAACGATTTAATTACGAAGTCCGATTATTTCAGTTTTATTTCACGGTCAACTACGAGTAACATTGCCTTTACGAAAAAGCCATTGTCAAGCGTCTGATACCGAATAATTAAAACCTGACGACTCATAGGAGAGACAATCATACAGATAAAATAATTAATATTTATTTTATTTTATTTTATTTATTTTATATTGGCGACCGTGACAGGACTAATTGTTCTGTTGGGGCAACGTATGTACTAAGCCAAACTTGGTATTTGAATAAATAAGCTACGTAAATCCTGTGGCGCCGCGTGACAGGACGTTGTTCAGTGTATTAGCTTTTCAGTAAAATTCTGTAGTGTTTCTTTTCCGCATAACAGTTTCAGTGATAAATTTCATTCTCAGTACTTTTCCCTAAACAATAACGTATGCAACAATACCAATACACGAGTGTACAAAATGGCCGACTTCTGTACGATATCATGTAACATGGCCAGCAGCCATTACCAATATTCTCAAATTCAGTTTATATTTTTAAATTAACAGACAGCCATTGTTGCTACGAGCGATTCATGCTCAACTGCATTTTATTTTAAAATCAGTGTCAAATATTTTCTTGAAACATATATCACGTGTGGCATGGTAATAACTAGAAAACAATACGCAAAAATGGAACAGCAAAGACGTACTATTCAGACGCAATCCGACTCGGACGAGAGACAAATGTTATAAAATGACTTTACGACAGCAACCGGTAGTGACGATTCATCAAACATTGACGCAAGTGTTGACGAAAATTTTGACAATAGGCCTTCCACCACAAAAATTTCAAAGTCTCAATCAGAGCCCATGTTAATGCATGACGTCACGTCTAATGACGCGGCGGGGGCAGAGACCTTGCAAACGGCAAACATTGCCGACATGTTACAAATGCTAATGAAACAAAACGCAGAAAATATGGCAACCTTACAGACGCAAAATGAACAGTTAAAGACACAAAATGACTGAATCAAATCTGATCTCATAGCACTCAAGACAGGTAATGACACTTTATGTAAGCGTGTGGAACTTATAGACGCCACACTGACCAAACAGATGACTGAACTCAGTGCTAAATTTTCCCAGCTTAATACGAGACAAGAAAAGACTACAACTGACGTAGCACTTTTACAGACACAAGTAAAAAACCTTAATGTCACGTGTGAAGTTCTTACTGAACAAATTCAAACATATCCTTCAGTACATGACAACCTTGAAAAACGAATTACTGACGTACAGAATAAATTTGACAATGTTGAACAACACCTGACTGACATCTTACAATCTGATGCCACAGCTCATTTTCAAAATATTAATAAAGAATTTCATGATTGGGTAGTGAACAAAGACAAACATTTTGATAGATGCTTACGTGAAAATTTACCAACAATTGTGCACGACTACGTAGCGCAATACATTACTAATAACAAACAGCTGATCAGTGACGCAATACAATCCGTCACTGCACCCATGAGACAATTCACCGATCGACCACAGTCTGAATGTAACGAAAATATCAGTCAAAATGCACAGTTCAGGAACCAATTTACATTCGAGTATGACACACACATACCGCACACGACAAACACACAAGAACAAAACACACCACGACTACAACACATACCACGATGTGCAAACACAAACACAAGCTATTATCATGGTAAACCACAGCAACATTATCGTAATTAATCGCCAGCTGGACATAGCAGTAATTACAGTGGGACAAATCCATATCATAATGCAAAGGAAGACGAAAGTTTAATGAAACACAGGCAATTTCAGATTTTTATCCCAGAAAAACGAACCATTCATCCGGTGATTTTTCTCAAATCTTTTAGTAACGCATTTCCACGCACTTGGAGTGACCGGAAAAAGATTTCATATATTGTCGGTTACATCCAAGGCGATGCAGCTGTCTGGGCATACAGTCAAGCTGACGTATGTACCACGTACAGTGAGTTTGAGCGTGCTTTTCTGAACAAATTCTGGTCGCAATCCGTTCAGGAGCGACTCAGAAGACAAATTTTAGAACCTGAAACTTTTAACAGTAAAAATGGTAACTTACGCAGATATTTTGAAAAATACTTGAACATGGGACACTTTTTAGACGAACCAGCCGCAACGCGAGATATACTCCGTGCGTTGAAGGCCAAATTGCCTTTCAACATTAAAGAAAAACTCCTACATATCCCGGATGACGATTCAGATTATTTTTTAACAGCTTTAGATTCGGTTGACATGTTACTTGAAGATCAGCGCTTCGCGCGGCAAAACAGCAGCCACAATGTTTACACTAGGGGTATGCAAAACATGCAGGCTTGCCAACACAATTCTGGCGCGCCCACAGTTGGATACGCGGTACAACAAAAACAGCAAACTCACATGCCGTCTCAGTACGGAAATCAAAATCAACACGCGTATTCCAATGCAAACAATAGTTACAACAGTAATAACATTTCATGCGGCAATCCATACAAAAGGCACCGCGGTAATAACTACAACGGTAACAACGGATACAAAGGTAATAACAAAAATACAAACAGAAATAGAAATAATAATAACTACGAGCCAAGACAGCATCAAGGTTGGACTCGTAACGATCAGTACTTTCATTCAAACTCTGCTTTACCACAGCAGCCACGAGGTCAAAATTGGAGCATACCTTACGACCGACAGGTAAGTTATAATGCGCAACAGCAACAACAACCGCAAAAGTTTGGAGATCATAATAGGCAATATCCGAATGTGAATATAATAGAAATGACACCTGATGCACAACCTCAATCTGTGTCAGTACCTAGTACAAATGCAAATCCAACAAACTAGAAACAGTCACTACTTTGCCCCAGGTCGTGGCTGAAGAATCCTTGGGGGGCGGCTTCAATGTTAATCAGTTATTTGACACCACACTTGAACAACAGAATAATGATATGCCGAGTAATTCTAAACAAAAACTACCTGTTTTATTTATAAGATACAACCACAATAACAATATATCAGATGAACTTTTACAAGACAGTACACAATGTCGTTTAAACACAAATGAAATTGTTTTAGCATCCACTACTGGTGTAGTAGGTGGGATTCCAACTACTATTATCCTAGATACAGGTGCAGCTGTGAGCGTTTTATCTTTTAATTTTTATAAAAAGATGTGTGAATTGGAACCTGTGCCTGAGTTTCCTGCCCAAAACTGTAAAATAACTACTGCACTAGGTAATAAGTCATGTAGGGTTACGAAGCAAGTTTTTGTAAACGTTAAAATAGGTAATGGAACCGTACAATGGCCATTCCTGGTTGTACAAAACCTTGTGACAAATTGCATATTAGGAATAGATATTATGAGTGAGAAGGACTGCATTATAGACTTCTCCAAAGGTAAATGTATTTTAAATGATAAAAGCAGGGTAATTATTATTGATTTGGACAGGAGAACTCTAAAGCATGACAAACACTGTACAGGGTACAAGGTTCAGTTAGTACTTGACAAAGACATTCAAGACATGCAAACACGCTCATCTGACGCAGAGCTAATGGACTTGAAAACATTGCTTGATCATAAGATAAGTGAAGCTACAGCTCTCAGTGTACATGAACGTATAAAACTACAGGAAGTGTTATCCAAATATTTACAAGTTTTTACCAAACGATTAGGTGTTATCAACACGTATGTGTACAAGATTGAAGTTAAGCCTCACAAGATCTTCTACCACAAGACATATAACGTACCGTTATCTCAACGACCTGCTGTGTGGCAAGAATTAAAACAAATGTTAGACTGGAAGGTCATTGAACCATCCATCTCACCTTACTGTAGTCCTCTACTTGTTGTCAAAAAATCAAATGGAAGCATTAGGTTAGTGTTAGACGCACGAGCTATTAATGAAATAATTTTACCGGTTCACACAAAACCTGAAAATTTAGAAAAGCAATCAGAGAAATTTCTAGATGCAAAATATTTTTCCACAATAGATCTCGCTAATTCGTTTTGGCAGGTGGGTATCACTCCTGATTCTCGGAAATATACTGCATTTATGTTCGGGGGGCGAACCTATCAGTTTTGTGTTCTACCCTTCGGACTGAATGTCAGCTCTGGGGTATTCATTACAGCCCTGGATACCGTGCTTGGCGACGATTTAGTTGAGACAGTCACACACTATGTAGATGATATACTGATAGCTACACAATCCTGGAATGAACACGTTGACACACTTCAAAGAATTTTAGATAAATTTGCACAAGCTGGAGTCACAGCCAATCTTAGAAAATCAAAGTTTGGTTGCAGTGAGATAAAGTATTTAGGACATATCATTAATTCACAGGGCATACGTCCGGATCCCAGTAAATTAGATGCTATCAGAAACTTTCCTAGCCCTCGAACTAAAAAGCAGTTAAAATCATTCCTTGGGCTATGTTCATTTTTCAGACTTTTTTGCCACAACCACTTTTGAACAGTAAACATCTGCTAAATCTACTCAGAAAGAATCAAGTTTGGATCTGGTCGGAACAGTGCCAGAATGACTTTAATACAATTAAACATGCTTTAGTGAATGCTAACATATTGAGCCATCCAGATTTCAATTTAGATTTTTGTATGACTTGTGACGCTTCACGTACTGGCTTGGGCTGTTGCTTATTTCAAGTTGTAAAGAATAAAGAGGAGGAACAGATAAGAATTATTGGGTTTGCGAGTCGCACTCTAACTGAATGTGAGCGTACATACTCCACTACTGAGTTAGAAACACTTTCCATAGTATGGGCATTCAAGAAATTCAATTATTATTTATTTGGAAAACATACAGTAATTTACACCGATCACCAGGCCCTGACATTTTTGTTAACTTGTAAACTTGTACATCCTAGACTATAACGATGGGCAGTTACACTTCAGAACTACTCTTTTGAAATTAAGTACATAAGAGGTAAGGACAACACCATTGCAGACACTTTGTCTAGACTTCCACAAGGTATGAATGATACCAACAGTGACTTAGAAAATATAAATGACTACAGGATTCTCTTAATGCAAGACAAGCAGTATCACCAATATTATATTGATATGTGCAGAAACATGGCTGAATTACAAAAATCTGATCCTCACTGGTATAAAATAATAACATTACTGGTAGAAAAACACAATCATCCTTTGACTAAGTGTTACAAGTTACACAATGATGTGCTATTTTACCGCCGACATCCAAATGCTACTAACTGGTGTGTATGCATTCCCAAAGAGTCTGAACGTAATTTAATTTGGCACACACACTTAGTATGGGGTCATTATGGGACAAAAAAAGTGTTTAGCGAAGCTCAGTACATACTGTTATTTTAGCAATATGAGAAGAAAAATTTACAGGGAACTGAAAACATGTGTCATATGTCAAAAATCAAAACCTCAGAATTTATCCACAAAAACAGATTTACATTCTATTTTACCTAGTAAACCCCTGGAAATTCTGTGTACTGACATCAGTGGACCGCATCCAGCAAGCTCTGGAGGCGTCAAATATATCTTAGCTTTTTACGATATATTTTCTAAACATGTTAAACTTTATGCTTTAAAATCCGCCACTGCAAGTGCTATAATACGAAGATTCTCAAGTGATTACCTGACGCACGTGGGAAAACCTAAAGCAATTCTATCAGATAATGCAGCATACTATTCTGGGTACAAATGGAGAAATTTCTTGAAGGACAATAACATTAAAAGTATATTTATTTCGAGGTTTAGTCCACAATGTAACGCGACCGAGAGACTTTTCCGAGAGTTAAACCGTTTCATGAGGGCCTATATTTCATCAAAACATACTAATTGGGTGTCCTACCTAAGTCTTTTCAAAGACGTACACAATAACTTAAATATTAACGATGCAAATTACACACCTAACGAGATCATGTTCAATTGCAAACAGAACGATCAGTGGATAGAACCATTACCTAAGTTGTCAGACAAGGAAATCACACCTGAACAGAAAATAAAAGAAGTATTGACTACGCTGACACATCACGCACAGATACGAAACAAACATCACAGAAACATAATAAAAAGAAAACAAAAATTCGAGGTAGGAATGCTTGTACTACTTCGTACTCATCATAAATCTGTTGCACTCAAACGACGCAACGCTAAGTAGCGTCTGCTATATGAAGGACCTTATATAATTGTTAACATACCGCACCCTGGTGCGTATCTGTTACAACATCGTAGAACTAACAAAATTATTGGGCTATACGCACACCGAGATCTTAGAGCATTTCATGCTGAATAATGTCAAAGTCATACCCATCAAAATATTGCTAAGCAACTCGAAAAACTCGGTTGCTACAACACAGATAATAAGTAGTATAGAAATTTTCATTTCAGCGTTCCAGAGTCGCAGTTGAAGACAGAAGAACTTTTCTTTCAACGCCGCGGCTCCACCGAGAAGACTGAATATTAAAGTAAAATTTATGATTACGTAGCAGTGAATGACATGTTAATTTTTCACGGAACATTTGTTATTGTAGGTACCACTGACTTGGTATGACACCTGACTAACTGACAGACGTCATCTGTGAAGCGATATTTTACTTTGAGAAATAGATTAGACGCACATCTCTCAACACGAAAAGCATCTATCAGTAGTCAAGGCCACACAGACACTCTACACACACGCACAAAACGAGAGGAATCGAACATTTTCTCTCTCTTACTATTTTGAATATTTATTGAGTAGTGAAAACGCCTGGTCTTGCCTACTGATGTAATGAATGTTGTGTCTAACCTATCTTAATTTCAGATGACATCACAAAAAACATCGATAATATCCCAGCAAAACCGCTAAAGAGGATGTAAATATCTGCAATTCATGTAATCAAATGTGACACAATGTAATAACCTATAGCGATGTAAAGATGATGTAAACATGTTTATGTGCAACTGTATTATGTTTATACTAACAAAATATGTGACGTGTGTATGTATAATTACTTATTTTTTTTAACTGATGTATCATGTAAAAATTTGAACAAAACGAGTGCCAAAAAGACATTGCGTAGTGGACCTCTGTTCACGGACATTAACGAACATTACTAACTCTGCAACTACGCAGAAACCTATGTGAAGGAAACAGTTAATGCCATTCATTATGCATCGTACCTATGTTAACGCGATGAACGATTTCCTTGATTAATAACTACGAACATTTAGGTGAGCTATATTCAGCAAAAAAAACTGAAAATGTGAAGTGAATAATTCGTGCATCGTCTAGTGACATTACTACAGTACCCAACTTCAAGATGTTAACTGGATTAAATGGACACAAAGTGCCTGTCCAGAAAACAACACGACGGGTGGAAGAATTTTGGTTGGAACTTCAGGGAATGAATTGTTCTCGAAATGTGACGGACACTCTTACCTGGACTGTCCAAGGATCGACGCCAGCTATGTGCCACCCGAGGTTCTGCAACCAAGCTTCCACGGAATGTAAAAAACGAACTGCACGTGGACCAATTACTCGACGGGTCACGTCTGATCTGTAATAAGCAATGCTTTTACTTACAACGAACTGCTTCACAACGACTATAATGGAAATGGGAAATGGACACGCTTATGTATTAATCACGTTGTTATACAACGATGTTACTGTGATCAAAAAACTTTACCACGGCGATACTAACCTGTAAAAAAAAAAATTATTGTGCAGCAGATGAATATGAACTGTAATAACGACACGATGTGTATAGGTCAATGCACCTGAAAAATACGGACATTTTTCTTTGAAGTATTTCAAAACAATACTATGTAACTAAGAACATTCAACAATCTAAGTTGTATTGTGTTAAAACGAATATTGTAAATTTAAAACTAAGTTACCTGTCATAGAATGTAGTCTTCATATGTAATCTTGGTTGAATATTTTCTTTGTGCAACGACTGAGAAACGCGCGCACACGAACAATATGAACTGCAATACTGTGCCGCGTGATCTAACTGTACGACATAACGGCAGTCACACAGACGCTTCTGCGCATGCGCGCACTCTATCTGCCAACATAAGAACTTTTACGGCGCACCCGCGTCATTCAAAGTTTGTATATAATGTGTATAATGTAGGTCATGTAAATAGTTGTAGATAACTTAGATTTTCTTGTGCCTTTAGGTGAATTGCTCGCCTGCAGGTGGGTCCTTTCGCCTCGCAATTCAGGGGGCAATATAAAGGCACATTTGCATGCCGAGCGTGAGTTTCCTTGGAAACGCGAGATATTAATTAAATAAATAATCAGTGACAAATAAATAAAGCCTATGGCACACAACTGCAGCGCTGTGTCGCTGATAAAACAAAAGCACAATTACGTTACTCGTATGTTTGATTAAGAAAGGAGAGCTCTGGTTGAAGTGGTGCGAGAAGCACGTATTTTAGTTTATTGTCTGGCACACCGCCATATTTCATGTTATAGAAAATTACTGCGAGTTGCAACCATACTAGGCACTCGATTCTGAAAAGAATTTATATTTATAAAAGTAAGTAGGATTATGAACTGTAGGCTTATTCATTGAATATATCTGATTTAACTAACTGTGTAATTTTTTTGTTTAGTAGACAATCACCTCTGTACGACGTTTTGGCATGGCTGGCAAATTATTGTAACATTGAGATTTAGATTATGAGTCCGCACCTACCGCAGCAGTCTTTGGAAACGATTTAATTACGAAGTCCGATTATTTCAGTTTTATTTCACGGTCAACTACGAGTAACATTGCCTTTACGAAAAAGCCACTGTCAAGCGTCTGATACCGAATAACTAAAACCTGACGACTCATAGGAGAGACAATCATACAGATAAAATAATTAATATTTATTTTATTTTATTTTATTTATTTTATAAAACGACGGGATTTTTTTTTGCGATACGAAAATCTCATTTACGATGCACTAATCCTTCTTTACTGCATGCATCGCTCCCGCACATAGGCGAATTAACACAGAAATTGCGGCGCTATGAAATACTAAGGGTGCTATGACTTCTCCTTCTAAATTGAGTAACGTTTCTATGGAAACGACAGGATTTTCTTTTGGGATACGACTATCTCCATTCCGATGCATTAATCCTTCTTTACTGCATCCCTCACTCCCTCACATTGACGAATTAACACATAAATTGCATCGCTATGAAATACTATGTGTTCTATGACTACTTCTTCTAAATCGAATAACGTTTCTGTGTAAGCGACAGGATTTTCTTTTGGAATACGAGTATCTCCTTTCGGATGCTCTATTCCTTGTGTACTGCATCCCTCGCTCCCTCACATTGACGATTTAACACAGATATAGCGTCACTATGAAATACTATGGGTTCTATGACTTATCCTTCTAAATACCGTAATGTTTCTATGGAAACGACAGGATTTTCTTTTGGGATACGAGTATCTCCTTTCCGATGCACTATTCTTTCTTTACTGCATCCAACGCTCCCTCACATTCACTAATTAACACTGAAATTGATCGCTATGAAATACTATTGTTTCTATGATTTCTCCTTCTTAATCGAGTAACGTTTCTATGGAAACGAAAGGATTTTCTTTTGGGATACGAGTATTTCCTTTCCGGTGCACTATTCGTTCTTTACTGCATCCCTCGCTCCTTCACATTGACGAATGAACACAGAAATTGCGTTGCTATGAAATACTATGGGTACTATGATTTCTTCTTTCAACTCGAGTGACGTTTCTATGGAAACGACAGGATTTTCTTTTGGGATACGAGTATCTCCTTACCGATGCACTATTCCTTCTTAACTGCATGCATCGCTCCCTCACTCTGACGAATTAACACAGAAATTGCGTCGCTATGAAGTACTATGGATTCTATGACTTCTCCTTCTAAATCGAGTAACGTTTCTATGGAAACTACAGGATTTCCTTTTGGGATACGACTATCTCCTTTCCGATGCATTATTCCTACTTTACTGCATCCCTCACTCCCTCACATTGACGAATTAACACATAAATTGCGTCGCTATGAAATACTATGTGTTCTATGACTACTCCTTATAAATCGAGAAACGTTTCTGTGGAAGCGACAGGAGTTTCTTTTGGAATACGAGTGTCTCCTTTCCGAAGCACTATTCCTTCTGTACTGCATCCCTCGCTCCCTCACATTGACGATTTAACACAGATATAGCGTCACTATGAAATGCTATGGGTTCTATGACTTCTCCTTCTAAATACAGTAATGTTCCTATGGAAACGACAGGATTTTCTTTTGGGATACGAGAATCTCCCTTCCGATGCATTATTCATTCTTTACTGCATCCAACGCTCCCTCACATTGACGAATTAACACTGAAATTGATCGCTATGAAATACTATTGTTTCTATGACTTCTCCTTCTTAATCGAATAACGTTTCTATGGAAATGACAAGATTTTCTTTCGGGATACGAGTATTTCCTTTCCGGTGCACTATTCGTTCTTTACTACATCCCTCGCTCCCTCACATTGACGAATGAACACAGAAATTGCGTTGCTATGAAATACTATGTGTTCTATGATATCTTCTTTTAACTCGAGTGACGTTTCTATGGAAAGGCCTGGATTTTCTTTTGGGATACGAATATCTCCTTTCTGATGCACTATTCCATCTTTACTGCATCACTCGCTCCCTCACTTTGAAGAATTAACACAGAAATCGCGTCGCTATGAAATACTATGTATTCTATTACTTCTCCTTCTAAATCGAGTAACGTTTCTATGGAAACTACAGGATTTTCTTTTGGGATACGACTATCTCCTTTCCGATGCATTATTCCTTCTTTACGGCGTCCGTCGCACCCCCACATTGAGGTATTAAAACAGAAAATGATCGCTATGAAATACTATGGTTTCTATGACATCTCCTTCTAAATCTAGTAACGTTTCTTTGGAAACTACAGAATTTTCTTCTGGGATACGAGTTTCTCCTTTCCGATGCACTATTCGCTCTTCACTGCATCCCCCGCTCCCTCACATTGACGGATTAACACAGAAATTGCGTCGCTATGACAAAATTTGGGTTCTATGATTTCTCCTTCTAAATCGAGTAACGTTTCAATGGAAACGACGGGATTTTTTTTTGGGATACGAAAATCTCATTTACGATGCACTATTCCTTCTTTACTGCATGCATCGCTTCCGCACATTGGCGAATTAACACAGAAATTGCGGCGCTATGAAATACTAAGTGTGCTATGACTTCTCCTTCTAAATTGAGTAACGTTTCTATGGAAACGACAGGATTTTCTTTTGGGATACGAGTATCTTCTTACCGATGGACTATTCCTTCTTAACTGCATGCATCGCTCCCTCCCTCTGACGAATAAACACAGAAATTGTGTCGCTATGAAGTACCATGTATTTTATGACTTCTCCTTCTAAATCGAGTAACGTTTCTATGGAAACTACAGGATTATCCTTTTGTGATACGACTATCTCCATTCCGATGCATTATTCCTTCTTTACTGCATCCCTCACTCCCTCACATTGACGAATTAACAAATAAATTGCGTCGCTATGAAATACTATGTGTTCTATGACTACTCCTTTTATATCGAGTAACGTTTCTGTGGAAGCGACAGGATTTTCTTTTGGAATACGTGTATCTCCTCTCCGATGCACTATTCCTTCTGTACTGCATCCCTCGCTCCCTCACATTGACGATTTAACACAGATATAGCGTCACTATGAAATACTATGGGTTCAATGACTTCTCTTTCTAAATACAGCAGTGTTTCTATGGAAACGACAGGATTTTCTTTTGGGATACGAGTATCTCCTTTCCGATGCATTATTCTTTCTTAACTGCATCCAACGCTCGCTCACATTGACGAATTAACACTGAAATTGATCGCTATGATATACTATTGATGCTATGACTTCTCCTTCTTAATCGAGAAACGTTTCTATGGAAATGAAAGGATATTCTTTCGGGATACGAATTATTTCCTTTCCGGAGCACTATTCGTTCTTTACTGCATCCCTCGCTCCCTCACATTGACGAATGAACACAGAAATTGCGTTGCTATGAAATACTATGTGTTCTATGATATCTTCTTTTAACTCGAGTGACGTTTCTATGGAAAGGCCTGGATTTTCTTTTGGGATACGAATATCTCCTTTCTGATGCACTATTCCATCTTTACTGCATCACTCGCTCCCTCACTTTGAAGAATTAACACAGAAATTGCGTCGCTATGAAATACTATGTATTCTATGACTTCTCCTTCTAAATCGAGTAACGTTTCTATGGAAACTACAGGATTTTCTTTTGGGATACGAATATCTCCTTTCCGATGCATTATTCGCTCTTCACTGCATCACCCGCTCCCTCACATTGACGGATTAACACAGAAATTGCGTCGCTATGAAAAAATTTGGGTTCTATGTTTTCTCCTTCTAAATGGAGTAACGTTTCAATGGAAACGACGGGATTTTTTTTTGGGATACGAAAATCTAATTTACGATGCACTATTCCTTCTTTACTGCATGCATCGCTCGCGCACATTGGCAAATTAACACCGAAATTGCGGCGCTATGAAATACTAAGGGTGCTGTGACTTCTCCTTCTAAATTGAGTAACGTTTCTATGGAAACGACAAGATTTTCTCTTGGGATACGAGTATCTCCTTACCGATGCACTATTCCTTCTTAACTCCATGCATCGCTCCCTCACTCTGACGAATTAACACAGAAATTGCGTCGCTAAGAAGTACCATGGATTCTATGACTTCTCCTTCGAAATCGAGTAACGTTTCTATGGAATCTACAGGATTTCCTTTTGGGATACGAGTATCTCCTTTCCGATGCACTATTCTTTCTTTACTGCATCCAACGCTCCCTCACATTGACTAATTAACACAGAAATTGCGTTGCAATGAAATACTATGAGTTCTATAATATCTTCTTTTAACTCGAGTGACGTTTCTATGGAAACGACAGGATTTTCTTTTGGGATACAAGTATCTCCTTACCGATGCACTATTCCTTCTTAACTGCATGCATCACTCCCTCACTCTGACGAATTAACACAGAAATTGCGTCGCTATGAAGTACAATGGTTTCTATGCCTTCTCCTTCTAAATCGAGTAACGTTTCTATGGAAACATCAGGATTACCTTTTGGGATACGACTATCTCCACTCCGATGCATTATTCCTTCTTTACTGCATCCCTCACTCCCTCACATTGACGAATTAAAAAATAAATTGCGTCGCTATGAAATACTATGTGTTCTATGACTACTCCTTCTATATCGAGTGACGTTTCTATGGAAACGACAGGATTTTCTTTCGGGATACGAGTATCTCCTTTCCGATGCATTAATCTTTCCTAACTGGATCCAACGCTCCCTCACATAGTCGAATTAACACTGAAATTGATCGCTGTGAAATACTATTGATGTTATGACTTCTCCTTCTTAATCGAGTAACGTTTCTATGGAAACTACAGGATTTTCTTCTGGGATACGACTATCTTCTTTCCGATGCATTATTCCTTCTTTACGGCGTCCGTCGCACCCACACATTGACGTATTAAAACAGAAAATGATCGCTATGATATACCATGGTTTCTATGACTTCTCCTTCTAAATCTAGTAACGTTTCTATGGAAACTACAGAATTTTCTACTGGGATACGAGTATTTCCTTTCCGATGCACTGTTCGCTCTTCACTGCATCCCCCGCTGCCTCACATTGACGGATTAACACAGAAATTCCGTCGCTATGAAAAAAACTGGGTTCTATGTTTTCTCCTTCTAAATCGAGTAAAGTTTCAATGGAAACGACGGGATTTTTTTTGGGATACAAGTATCTCCTTACCGATGCACTATTCCTCCTTAACTGCATGCATCGCTCCCTCACTCTGACGAATTAACACAGAAATTGAGTAGCTATGAAGTACCATGGATTCTATGACTTCTCCTTCTAAATCGAGTAACGTTTCAATCGAAACTACAGGATTTCCTTTTGGGATACGAGTATCTCCTTTCGGATGCACTATTCCTTGTGTACTGCATCTCTCGCTCCCTCACATTGACGACTTAACACAGATATAGCGTCACTATGAAATACGATGAGTTCAATGACTTCTCCCTCTAAATACCGTAATGTTTCTATGGAAACGACAGGATTTTCTTTTGGGATACGAGTATCTCCTTTCCGAAGCACTATTCTTTCTTTACTGCATCCAACGCTCCCTCACATTGACGAATTAACACTGAAATTGATCGCTATGAAATACTATTGATTCTATGGCTTCAACTTCTTAATCGAGTATCGTTTCTATGGAAATGAAAGGATTTTCTTTTGGGATATTAGTATTTCCTTTCCGGTGCACTATTCGCTCTTCACTGCATCCCCCGCTCCCTCTCATTGACGAATTAACACAGAAATTGCGTTGCTATGAAATACTATGAGTTCTATGATATCTTCCTTTAACTCGGGTGACCTTTCTATGGAAAC
Organism: Schistocerca serialis cubense; assembly: GCF_023864345.2. Taxonomy (NCBI): domain Eukaryota; kingdom Metazoa; phylum Arthropoda; class Insecta; order Orthoptera; family Acrididae; genus Schistocerca; species Schistocerca serialis. The sequence goes on from NW_026048462.1 coordinate 1,010,269, forward strand.
GACAGAATTTTCTTTCGGGATACGAGTATCTCCTCACCGATGCACTATTTATTGTGTACTGCATCCCTCGCTCGCTCACATTGACGATTTAACACAGATATAGCGTCACTATGAAATACTATTGGTTCTATGACTTCTCCTTCTAAATACAGTAATGTTTATATGGAAACGACAGGATTTTCTTTTGGGACACGAGTATTTCCTTTCTGATGCATTATTCTTTCTTAACTGCATCCGTCGCACCCCACATTGACGTATTAAAACAGAAAATGATCGCTATGAAGTACTTTGGTTTCTGTGACTTCTCCTTCTAAATCTAGTAACGTTTCTATGGAAACTACAGCATTTTCTTCTGGGATACGAGTATTTCCTTTCCGATGCACTATTCGCTCTTCACTGCATCCCCCGCTCCCTCACATTGACGAATTAACACAGAAATTGCGTTGATATGAAATACTATGTGTTCTATGAGATCTCCTTCCAACTTGAGTAACGTTTCTGTGGAAACGACAGGATTTTTTTTGGGATACGAGTGACTCCTTTCTGATGCACAATTTCTTCTTTACTGCATCCCTCGCTCCCTCACATTGACGAATTAACAAAGAAATTGCGTTGCTGTGAAATACTATGGGTTCTATTACGTCTCCTAAATCGAGTAACGTTTCTACGGAAACGACAGGATTCTCTTTTGGGATACGAGTATATCCTTTCCGATGCACTATTCCTTCTTTACAGCATCCCTCGCTAACTCACATTGGCAAATTAACAGAGAAATTGCGTCGCTATGAGATACTATGGGTTCTATTAGTTCTATTTCTAAATCGAGTAACCTTTCTATGGAAACGACATTATTTTCTTTTGAGATACGACTATCTCCTTCCCGATGCACTTTTCATTTTTACTGCATTCCTCGCTCCCTCACATTGACGAATTAACACAGAAATTGATCGCTATGAGATACTATTGATGCTATGACTTCTCCTTCTTAATCGAGAAACGTTTCTATGGAAATGAAAGGATATTCTTTCGGGATACGAATTATTTCCTTTCCGGAGCACTATTCGTTCTTTACTGCATCCCTCGCTCCCTCACATTGACGAATGAACACAGAAATTACGTTGCTATGAAATACTATGTGTTCTATGATATCTTCTTTTAACTTGAGTGACGTTTCTATGGAAAGGCCTGGATTTTCTTTTGGGATACGAATTTCTCCTTTCTGATGCACTATTCCATCTTTACTGCATCACTCGCTCCCTCACTTTGAAGAATTAACACAGAAATTGCGTCGCTATGAAATACTATGTATTCTATGACTTCTCCTTCTAAATCGAGTAACGTTTCTATGGAAACTACTCGATTTTCTTTTGGGATACGACTATCTCCTTTCCGATGCATTATTCCTTCTTTACGGCGTCCGTCGCACAACCACATTGACGTATTAAAACAGAAAATGATCGCTATGAAATACTATGGTTTCTATGACTTCTCCTTCTAAATCTAGTAACGTTTCTATGGAAACTACAGAATTTTCTTCTGGGATACGAATATCTCCTTTCCGATGCACTATTCGCTCTTCACTGCATCCCCCGCTCCCTCACATTGACGGATTAACACAGAAATTGCGTCGCTATGAAAAAATTTGGGTTCTATGTTTTCTCCTTCTAAATGGAGTAACGTTTCAATGGAAACGACGGGATTTTTTTTTGGGATACGAAAATCTTATTTACGATGCACTATTCCTTCTTTACTGCATGCATCGCTCGCGCACATTGGCGAATTAACACCGAAATTGCGGCGCTATGAAATACTAAGGGTGCTATGACTTCTCCTTCTAAATTGAGTAACGTTTCTATGGAAACGACAAGATTTTCTTTTGGGATACGAGTATCTCCTTACCGATGCACTATTCCTTCTTAACTCCATGCATCGCTCCCTCACTCTGACGAATTAACACAGAAATTGCGTCGCTATGAAGTACCATGGATTCTATGACTTCTCCTTCGAAATCGAGTAACGTTTCTATGGAATCTACAGGATTTCCTTTTGGGATACGACTATCTCCTTTCCGATGCATTATTCCTTCTTTACTGCCTCCCTCACTCCCTCACATTGACGAATTAACTCATAAATTGCGTCGCTATGAAATACTATGTGTTCTATGACTTCTCCTTCTAAATACCGTAATGTTTCTATGGAAACGAAGGGATTTTCTTTTGGGATACGAGTATCTCCTTTCCGATGCACTATTCTTTCTTTACTGCATCCAACGCTCCCTCACATTGACTAATTAACACTGAAATTGATCGCTATGAAATACAATTGATTCTATGACTTCTCCTTCTTATTCGAGTAACGTTTCTATGGAAACGAAAGGATTTTCTTTTGGGATACGAGTATTTCCTTTCCGGTGCACTATTCGTTCTTTACTGCATCCCTCGCTCCCTCACATTGACGAATGAGCACAGAAATTGCGTTGCAATGAAATACTATGAGTTCTATAATATCTTCTTTTAACTCGAGTGACGTTTCTATGGAAACGACAGGATTTTCTTTTGGGATACAAGTATCTCCTTACCGATGCACTATTCCTTCTTAACTGCATGCATCGCTCCCTCACTCTGACGAATTAACACAGAAATTGCGTCGCTATGAAGTACAATGGTTTCTATGACTTCTCCTTCTAAATCGAGTAACGTTTCTATGGAAACCTCAGGATTACCTTTTGGGATACGACTATCTCCACTCCGATGCATTATTCTTTCTTTACTGCATCCCTCACTCCCTCACATTGACGAATTAAAAAATAAATTGCGTCGCTATGAAATACTATGTGTTCTATGACTACTCCTTCTATATCGAGTGACGTTTCTATGGAAACGACAGGATTTTCTTTCGGGATACGAGTATCTCCTTTCCGATGCATTAATCTTTCCTAACTGAATCCAACGCTCCCTCACATAGTCGAATTAACACTGAAATTGATCGCTGTGAAATACTATTGATGTTATGACTTCTCCTTCTTAATCGAGTAACGTTTCTATGGAAACTACAGGATTTTCTTTTGGGATACGACTATCTTCTTTCCGATGCATTATTCCTTCTTTACGGCGTCCGTCGCACCCACAAATTGACGTATTAAAACAGAAAATGATCGCTATGATATACCATGGTTTCTATGACTTCTCCTTCTAAATCTAGTAACGTTTCTATGGAAACTACAGAATTTTCTACTGGGATACGAGTATTTCCTTTCCGATGCACTGTTCGCTCTTCACTGCATCCCCCGCTGCCTCACATTGACGGATTAACACAGAAATTCCGTCGCTATGAAAAAAACTGGGTTCTATGTTTTCTCCTTCTAAATCGAGTAACGTTTCAATCGAAACTACAGGATTTCCTTTTGGGATACGAGTATCTCCTTTCGGATGCACTATTCCTTGTGTACTGCATCTCTCGCTCCCTCACATTGACGATTTAACACAGATATAGCGTCACTATGAAATACTATGAGTTCAATGACTTCTCCCTCTAAATACCGTAATGTTTCTATGGAAACGACAGGATTTTCTTTTGGGATACGAGTATCTCCTTTCCGAAGCACTATTCTTTCTTTACTGCATCCAACGCTCCCTCACATTGACGAATTAACACTGAAATTGATCGCTATGAAATACTATTGATTCTATGACTTCTCCTTCTTAATCGAGTATCGTTTCTATGGAAATGAAAGGATTTTCTTTTGGGATATTAGTATTTCCTTTCCGGTGCACTATTCGCTCTTCACTGCATCCCCCGCTCCCTCTCATTGACGAATTAACACAGAAATTGCGTTGCTATGAAATACTATGAGTTCTATGATATCTTCCTTTAACTGGGTGACGTTACTATGGAAACGACAGTATTTTCTTTCGGGATACGAGTATCTCCTTACCGATGCACTATTTATTGTGTACTGCATCCCTCGCTCCCTCACATTGACGATTTAACACAGATATAGCGTCACTATGAAATACTATTGGTTCTATGACTTCTCCTTCTAAATACAGTAATGTTTATATGGGAACGAGAGGATTTTCTTTTGGGACACGAGTAATTCCTTTCTGATGCATTATTCTTTCTTAACTGCATCCGTCGCACCCCCACATTGACGTATTAAAACAGAAAATGATCGCTATGAAGTACTATGGTTTCTGTGACTTCTCCTTCTAAATCTAGTAACGTTTCTATGGAAACTACAGCATTTTCTTCTGGGATACGAGTATTTCCTTTCCGATGCACTATTCGCTCTTCACTGCATCCCCCGCTCCCTCACATTGACGAATTAACACAGAAATTGCGTTGATATGAAATACTATGTGTTCTATGAGATCTCCTTCCAACTTGAGTAACGTTTCTGTGGTAACGACAGGATTTTTTCTGGGATACGAGTGACTCCTTTCTGATGCACAATTTCTTCTTTACTGCATCCCGCGCTCCCTCACATTGACGAATTAACAAAGAAATTGCGTTGCTGTGAAATACTATGGGTTCTATTACGTCTCCTAAATCGAGTAACGTTTCTATGGAAACGACAGGATTCTCTTTTGGGATACGAGTATATCCTTTCCGATGCACTATTCCTTCTTTACTGCATCCCTCGCTAACTCACATTGGCAAATTAACAGAGAAATTGCGTCGCTATGTGATACTATGGGTTCTATTAGTTCTATTTCTAAATCGAGTAACCTTTCTATGGAAACGACATTATTTTCTTTTGAGATACGACTATCTCCTTTCCGATGCACTATTCCTTAATTACTGCATCCCTCGCCCACTCACATTGACGAATTAACAAAGAAATAGCTTCGCTGTGAAATAGTATGGGTTCTATGACTTCTCCTTCTAGATCGAGTAACCTTTCTATGGAAACGCCATTATTTTCATTTGAGATACAACCATCTCCTTTCCGATGCACTATTCTTTCTTTACTGCATCCAACGCTCCCTCACATTGACGAATTAACACTGAAATTGATCGCTATGAAATACTATTGACTCTATGACTTCTCCTTCTTAATCGAGTAAGGTTTCTATGGAAACGAAAGGATTTTCTTTTGCGATTAGAGTATTTCCTTTCCGGTGCAGTATTCGTTATTTACTGCATCCCTCGCTTCCTCACATTGACGAATGAACACAGAAATTGCATTGCTATGAAATACTATGGGTTCTATGATATCTACTTTTAATTGGAGTGACGTTTCTATGGAAAGGACTGGATTTTCTTCTGGGATACGAATATCTCCTTTCTGATGCACTATTCCATCTTTACTGCATCACTCGCTCCCTCACTTTGAGGAATTAACACAGAAATTACGTCGCTATGAAATACTATGGATTCTATGACTTCTCCTTCTAAATCGAGTAACGATTCTATGGAAACTACAGGATTTTCTTTTGGTATACGACTATCTCCTTTCCGATGCATTATTCCTTCTTTACGGCATCCGTCGCACACCCACATTGACGTATTAAAACAGATAATGATCGCTATGAAATATTATGGTTTCTGTGACTTCTCCTTCTATATCAAGTAACGTTTCTATGGAAACAAGAGCATTTTCTTCTGGGATACGAGTATTTCCATTCCGATGCACTATTCGCTCTCCACTGCATCCCCCGCTCCCTCACATTGACGAATTAACACAGAAATTGCGTCGCTATGAAATACTATGTGTTCTATGAGATCTCCTTCCAATTCGAGTAACGTTTCTGTGGAAACGACAGGATTTTTTTGGGGATACGAGTGACTCGTTTCTGATGCACAATTCCTTCTTTACTGCATCCCTCGCTCCCTCACATTGACGACTTAACACAAAAATTGCGTTGCTACGAAATACTATGGGTTCTATGACGCCTCCTAAATCGAGTAACGTTTCTACGGAAACGACAGGATTCTCTTTTGGGATACGAGTATCTCCTTTCCGATGCACTATTCCTTCCTTACTGCATCCCTCGCTAACTCACATTGGCAAATTAACAGAGAAATTGCGTCGCTATGTGATACTATGGGTTCTATCACTTCTCCTTCTAAATCGAGTAACCTTTCTATGGAAACGACATTATTTTCTTTTGAGATACGACTATTTCCTTTCCGATGCACTATTCTTTCTTTACTGCATCCAACGCTCCCTCACATTGATTAATTAACACTGAAATTGATCGGTATGAAATACTATTGATTCTATGACTTCTCCTTCTTACTGGAGTAACGTATCCATGGAAACGAATGGATTTTCTTTTGGGATAAGAGTATTTCCATTCCGGTGCACTATTCGTTCTTTAATGCTTCCCTCGCTACCTCACATTGACGAATGTCACAGAAATTGCGTTGCAATGTAATACTATAGGTTCTATGATATCGTCTTTTAACTCGAGTGACGTTTCTATGGAAAGGACTGGATTTTCTTTTGGGATACGAATATCTCCTTTCTGATGCACTATTCCATCTTTACAGCATCACTCGCTCCCTCACTTTGAAGAATTAACACAGAAATGGCGTCGCTATGAAATACTATGTATTCTATGACTTCTCCTTCTAAATCGAGTAACGTTTATATGGAAACTACAGGATTTTCTTTTGGGATTCGACTAACTCCTTTCCGATGCATTATTCCTTCTTTACGGCGTCCGTCGCGCCCCCACATTGACATATTAAAACAGAAAATGAGCGCTATGAAATACTATGGTTTCTATGATTTCTCCTTCTAAACCTAGTAACGTTTCTATGGAAACTACAGCATTTTCTTCTGGGATACGAGTATTTACTTTACGATGCACTACTCGCTCTTCACTGCATCCCGAGCTCCCCCACATTGACGAATTAACACAGAAATTGCGTTGCTATGAAATACTATGTATTCTATGACGTCTCCTAAGTCGAGTAACGTTTCTACGGAAACGACAGGATTCTCTTTTGGGATACGAGTATCTCCTTTCCGATGCACTATTCCTTCTTTACTGCATCCCTCGCTAACTCACATTGGCAAATTAACAGAGAAATTGCGTCGCTATGAGATACTATGGGTTCTATGTCTTCTCCTTCTAAATCGTGTAACGTTTCAATGCATACGACAGGATTTTCTTTTGGGATACGGGTATCTCCTCTCCAATGCACTATTCCTTCTTTACTGCATCCCTGGCTGACTCACATTGAGGAAGTAACACAGAAATTGCGTCGCTATGAAAAGATTTGTGTTCTATGACTTCTCCTTCTAAATCGAGTAACGTTTCTATGGAAACGACGGGATTTTTTTTTTTCGATACGAAATTCTCATTTACTATGCACTATTCCATCTTTACTGCATGCATCGCTCTGCACATTGGCGAAATAACACAGAAATTGAGTCGCTATGAAATACTAAAGGTGCTATGACTTCTCCTTCTAAAATGAGTAACGTTTCAATGGAAACGACAGGATTTTCTTTTGGGATACGAGTTTCTCCTTACCGATGCACTATTCCTTCTTAACTGCATGCATCGCTCCCTCACTCTGACGAATTAACACAGAAATAGCGTGGCTATGAAGTACTACGGATTCTATGACTTCTCCTTCTAAATCGTGTAACGTTCCTATGGAAACTACGGGATTTCCTTTTGGGATACGACTATCTCCTTTCCGATGCATTATTCCTTTTTTACTGCATCCCTCACTCCCTCACATTGACGAATTAACACATAAATTGCGTCGCTATGAAATACTATGTGTTCTATGACTACTCCTTCTAAATCCGGGAACGTTTCTGTGGAAGCGACAGGATTGTCTTTTGGAATACCAGTATCTCCTTTCCGATGCACTATTCGTTCCTTACTGCATCCCTCGCTCCCTCACATTGACGAATGAACACAGAAATAGATCGCTATGAAATAGTATGGGTTCTATGATATCTCCTTTAAACTCAAGTGATGTTTCTATGAAAAGGACTGGATTTTCTTTTGGGATTCGAATATCTCGTTTCTGATGCACTATTTCAACTATACTGCATCACTCGCTCCCTCACTTTGACGAATTAACACAAAAATTGCGTCGCTATGAAATACTATGGATTCTATGGTTTCTCCTTCTAAATCGAGTAACGTTTCTATGGAAACTACAGGATTTTCTTTTGGGATACGACTATCTCCTTTCCGATGCATTATTCTTTCTTTACGGCATCCGTCGCACCCCCACATTGACGAATTAAAACAGAAAATGAGCGCTATGAAATACTATGGTTTCTATGACTTCTCCTTCTAAACGTAGTAACGTTTCTATGGAAACTCTAGCATTTTCTTCTGGGATACGAGTATTTCCTTTCCGATGCACTATTCGCTTTTCACTGCATCCCCCGCTCTCTCACATTGACGAATTAACACAGAAATTGCGTTGCTATGAAATACTATGAGTTCTATGACATCTCCTTCCAACCCGAGAAACGTTTCTGTGGTAACGACAGAATTTTCTTTGGGATGCGAGCATCTCCTTTCCGATGCACTATTCCTTCTTTACTGCATCCCTCGCTCCTTCACATTGACGTATTAACACAGAAATTGCGTTGCTATGAAATACTATGGGTTCTATGACGTCTCCTAAATCGAGTAACGTTTCTACGGAAACGACAGGATTCTCTTTTGGGATACGAGTATCTCCTTTCCGATGCACTATTCCTTCTTTACTGCATCCCTCGCTAACTCACATTGGCAAATTAACAGAGAAATTGCGTCGCTATGAGATACTATGGGTTCAATGACTTCTCCTTCTATATCGAGTAACGCTTCAATGGATACGACAGGATTTTCTTTTGGAATACGAGTATCTCCTCTCCGACGAACTATTCCTTCTTTACTGCATCCCTCGCTCCCTCACATTGACGAATGAACACAGAAATAGATCGCTATGAAATAGTATGGGTTCTAAGATATCTCCTTTAAACTCAAGTGACGATTCTATGAAAAGGACTGGATTTTCTTTTGGGATTCGAATATCTCGTTTCTAATGCACTATTTCAACTATATTGCATCACTCGCTCCCTCACTTGGACGAATTAACACAAAAATTGCGTCGCTATGAAATACTATGGATTCTATGATTTCTCCTTCTAAATCGAGTAACGTTTCTATGGAAACGACAGGATTTTCTTTTGGGATACGAGTATCTCCTTACCGATTCACTATTCCATCTTTAAGGCATCCGTCGCACCCCCACATTGACGAATTATAACAGACAATGATCGCTATGATATATTATGGTTTCTATGACTTCTCCTTCTAAATCTTGTAACGTTTCTATGGAAACTACAGCATTTTCTTCTGGGATACGAGTATTTGCTTTCCGATGCACTATTCGCTCTTCACTGCATCCCCCGCTCCCTCACACTGACGAATTAACACAGAAATTGATCGCTATGAAATACTATGTGTTCCATACCATCTCCTACCAACTCGAGTAGCTTCTTTGTGGAAACGACAGGATTTTCATTGGGATACGAGTATTTCCTTTCCGATGCACTATTCCTTCTTTACTGCATCCCTCGCTAACTCATATTGGCAAAATAACAGAGAAATTGTGTCGCTATGATATACCATGTGTTCTATGACTTCTCCTTCTAAATCGAGTAACCTTTCTATGGAAACTACAGGATTTTCTTTTGGGATACGACTATCTCCTTTCCGATGCATTATTCCTTCTTTACGGCATCCGTCGCACCCCCACATTGACGTATTGACACAGAAAATGATCGCTATGAAATACAGTGGTTTCTATGACTTCTCCTTCTAAAACTAGTAACGTTTCTATAGAAACTACAGCATTTTGTTCTGTGATACGAGTATTTCCTTTCCGATGCACTATTCGCTCTTCACTGCATCCCCCGCTCCCTCACATTGACGAATTAACACTGAAATTGCTTCGCTATGAAATACTATGTGTTCTATGACATCTCCTTCCATCTCGAGTAACGTTTTTGTGGAAACGACAGGATTTTCTTTTGGGATAGGACTATATCCTTTCCAAAGCACTATTCGCTCTTCACTGCATCCCCCGCTCCCTCACATTGACGAATTAACGCAGAAATTGCGTTGCTATGAAATACTATGTGTTCTATGAGATCTCCTTTCAACTCGAGTAACGTTTCTGTGGAAACGACAGGATTTTTTTTGGGATACGAGTGACTCCTTTCAGATGCAGAATTCCTTCTTTACTGCATCCCTCGCTCCCTCACATTGACGAATTAACACAAAAATTGCGTTGCTATGAAATACTATTGGTTCTATGACGTCTCCTAAATCGAGTAACGTTTCTACGGAAACGACAGGATTCTCCTTTGGGATACGAGTATCTCCTTTCCGATGCACTATTCGTTCTTTACTGCATCCCTCGCTAACTCACATTGGCAAATTAACAGAGAAATTGCGTCGCTATGAGATACTATGGGTTCTAAGACTTCTTTTTCTAAATCGAGTAACGTTTCAATGGATACGACTGGATATTCTTTTGGGATACGAGTATCTCCTCTCCGATGCACTATTCCTTCTTTACTGCATCCCTGGCTAACTCACATTGAGGAAGTAACACAGAAATTGCGTCGCTAAAAAAAATTTGGGTTCTATGACTTCTTCTACTAAATCGAGTAACGTTTCTATGGAAAAGACCGGATTTTTTTTTTGGGATACGAATATCTCATTTATGATGCACTATTCCTTCTTTACTGCATGCATCGCTCCCGCACATTGGCGAATTAACACAGAAATTGCGTTGCTATGGAATACTGTGGGTTCTATGATATCTCCTTTAAACTCGAGTGACGTTTCAATGAAAATGACTGGATTTTCTTTTGGGATACGAGTATCTCCTTTCCGATGCACCATTCTTTCTTTAGTGCATCAAATGCTCCCTCACATTGACAAATTAACACAGAAATTTAACGCTATGAAATACTATTGATTCTATGACTTCTCCTTCGAAATCGAGTACGATTCTATGGAAAGGAAAGGATTTTCTTTTGGGATACGAGTATTTCCTTTCCGGTGCACTATTCGCTCTTTACTGCATCCCTCGCTCCCTCACATTGACGAATGAACACAGAAATTGCGTTGCTATGAAATACTATGGGTTCTATGATATCTCCTTTAAACTCGAGTGACGTTTCTATGAAAATGACTGGATTGTCTTTTGGGATTCGAATATCTCCTTTCTGATGCACTATTCCAACTATACTGCATCACTCGCTCCTTCATTTTGACGAATTAACACAGAAATTGCGTCGCTATGAAATACTATGTGTTCTAGGAGATCTCCTTCCAACTCGAGTAACGTTTCTATGGAAACGACAGGATTTTCTTTTGGGATACGACTATGTCCTCTCCGATGCACTATTCCTTCATTACTGCATTCCTCACCGCCTCACATTGACGAATTAACACTGAAATTGCTTCGCTGTGAAATATTATGGGTTCTATGACTTATCCTTGTAAATCGAGTAAGGTTTCTATGGATACGACCGGATTTTCTTTTGGGGTACGAGTATCTCCTTTTCGAATCACTATTCCTTCTTTACTGCATCCCACGTTCCCTCACATTCTCGAATTAACACATAAATTCTGTCGCTATGAAATACTATGGATTCTATGACTTCTCCTTCTAATCGAGCGACGTTTCTTTGGAAACGAGAGGATTTTCTTTTGGCATACGACTATGTCCTCTCCGATGCACTATTTCTTCATTACTGCATCCCTCGCACCCCCACACTGACGAATTAACACAGAAATTGATCGCTATAAAATAGTATGGTTCCTACGACTTCTCCTTCTAAATCAAGTGACGTTTTTATGGAAACGACAGGATTTTCTTTTCGGATACGAGTATCTCCTCTCCGATCCACTATTCCTTCTTTACTGCATCCCTGGCTCCCTCACATTGAGGAAGTGACACAGAAATTACGTCGCTATGAAAAAATTTGGGTTCTATGACTTCTCCTTCTAAATCGATTAACGTTTCTATTGAAAGGACATGATTTTCTTTTGGAATACGAGTATCTCATTTATGATGCACTATTCCTTCTTTACTGCATGCATCGCTCTCTCACATTGACGAATTAACACAGAAATTGAACGCTATGAAATACTATGGGTTCTATGACTTCCCCTTCTAAATCGAGTAACGTTTCAATGGTTACGACAGGATTTTCTTTTGGGATACGAGTATCTCCTCTCCGATGCACTACTTCTTCTTTACTGCATCCCTAGCTAACTCACATTGGGGAAGTAACACAGAAATTGCGTCGTCATGAAAAAATTTGGGTCCTATGAGTTCTCCTTCTAAATTGAGTAACGTTTCTATGGAAACGACGGGATTTTCTTTTGGGATACGAGTATCTCCTTACCGATGCACCATTCCTTCTTTACGGAATAAATCGCTCCCTCACTTTGACGAATTAACACAGAAATGGCGTCGCTATGAAATACATTGGGTTCTATGACATCTCCTCCTAAATCGAGTAACGTTTCAATGGAAACGACAGGATTTTCTTTTGGGATACGAGTATCTCATTTACGATGCACTATTCCAACCTTACTGCATGCATCGCTCCCTCACATTGATAAATTAACACAGAGATTGCGTAGCTATGAATTACTAAGTGTGCTATGACTTCTCTTTCCAAATCGAGCAACATTTCTATGCAAACGACAGGATTTTCTTTTGGGATACGAGTATCTCATTTACGATGCACTATTCGTTCCTTACTGCATCCATCGCTTCCTCACATTGACGAATTAACACATAAATAGCGTCGCTATGAAATACTATGTTTTCTTTGACTACTCCTCCTAAATCGAGTAACGGTTCTGTGGAAGCGACTGGATTTTCTTTTGGAATACGAGTATCTCCTTTCCGATGCACTATTCCTTCATTACTGCATCCCTCGCCCCCTCACATTGACGATTTAACACAGAAATTGCTTCGCTGTGATATACTATGGGTTCTATGACTTCTCCTCCTAAATCGAATAACCTTTCTATGGAAACGACATTATTTTCTTTTGGGATACGAATATCTCCTTTCTGATGCTCTATTCCATCTTTAATGCATCAGTCGCTCCCTCACTTTGACGAATTAACACAGAAATTGCGTCGCTATGAAATACTATAGATTCTATGACTTCTCCTTCTAAATCGAGTAACGTTTCTATGGAAACTACAGGATTTTCTTTTGGGATACGACTATCTCCTTTCTGATGCATTATTCCTTCTTTACGTCATTGGTCGCACCCCCACAATGACGAATTAAAACAGAAAATGATCGCTATGAGATACTATGGTTTCTATGACTTCTCTTACTAAATCTAGTAACGTTTCTATGGAAATTACAGCATTTTCTTCTGGGATACAAGTATATCCTTCCGATGCCCTATTCGCTCTTCACTGCATCCCCCGCTCCCTCAGATTGACGAATTAACACAGAAATTGATCGCTATGAAATACTATGTGTTCTATGACATCTCCTTCCAACTCGAGTAACGTTTCTGTGGAAACGACAGGATTTTCTTTGGGATACGAGTATCTCCTTTCCGATGCACTATTCCTTCTTAACTGCATCCCTCGCTAACTCACATTGGCAAATTAACAGAGTAATTGTGTCGCTATGAGATACTATGGGTTCTTTGACTTCTCCTTCTAAATGGAGTTACCTTTCTATGGAAACGACATTATTTTCTTTTGAGATACGACTATCTCCTTTCCGATGCACTATTCCTTCATTACTGCATGGCTCGCCCCCTCACATTGACGCATTAATTCAGAAATTGCTTTGCTGTGAAATACTATGGGTTCTATGACTTCTCCTTGTAAATCGAGTAACGTTTCCATGGATACGAGAGGATTTTCTTTTGGGATACCAGTATCTCCTTTCCGAATCACTATTCCTTCTTTACTGCATCCCACGCTCCCTCACATTGTCGAATTAACACAGAAATTGTGTCGCTATGCAGTACTATGGGTTCTATGACTTCTTCTTCTAATCGAGCAACGTTTCTTTGGAAACGATAGGATTTTCTTTTGGCATACGACTATCTCCTTGCCGATGCACTACTCCCTCATTACTGCATCCCTCGCACCCCCACATTGATGTATTAACAAAGAAACTGATCGCTATAAAATAGTATGGTTTCTATGACTTCTCCTCCTAAGTCGAGTAACGTTTCTATGGAAACGACAGGATTTTCTTTTGGGATACGAGTATCTCATTTACGATGCACTATTCCTTGTTTACTGCATGCATCGCTCCTTCACATTGACGAATTAACACAGAAATTGCGTCGCTATGAAATACTAAGAGTGCTTTGACTTCTCCTACTAAATCGAGTAACGTTTCTATGCAAACGACAGGATTTTGTCTTGTGATACGAGTATCTCATTTACGAAGCACTATTCTTTAATTACTGCATGCATCGCTCCCTCACATTGACGAATTAACACAGAAATTGCGTTCCTATGAAATACTATGGATTCTATGACTTCTCCTACTAAATCGAGTAACGTGTCTATGGAAACTACAGGATTTTCTTTTGGGATACGACTATCTCCTTTCCGATGCATTATTCCTTCTATACGGCATCCGTCGCACCCCCACATTGACGAATTAAAACAGAAGATGATCGCTATGAAATACTATGGTTTCTATGACTTTTCCTTCTAAATCTAGTAACGTTTCTGTGGAAACTACAGCATTTTGTTCTGGGATACGAGAATTTCCTTTCCAATGCACCATTCGCTCTTCACTGCATCCCCCGCTCCCTCATATTGACGAATTAACACAGGAATTGTTCGCTATGAAATACTATGTGTTCTATGACATTTCCTTCCAACTAGAGGATCGTTTCTGTGGAATCGACAGGATTTTCTTTGCGATACGAGTATCTCCTTTCCGATGCACTATTCCTTCTTTACTGCCTCCCTCGCTAACTCACATTGGCTAAATAACAGAGAAATTGTGTCGCTATGAGATACTATGGGTTCTATGACTTCTCCTTCTAAATCGAGTAACCTTTCCATGGAAACGGCATTATTTTCTTTTGGGATACGACTACCTCCTTTCCGATGCACTATTCCTTCATTACTGCATCCCTCGCCCCTCATATTGGTGAATTAACACAGAAATTTCTTCGCTGTGAAATACTATGGATACTAAGACATCTCCTTGTAAATCGAGTAACGTTTCTAAGGAAACGACAGGATTTTCTTTTGGGATACGAATATCTCCTTTCCGAAACACTATTCCTTCTTTACTGCATCCCTCTCTCCCTCACATTGACGTTTGAATACAGAAATTGCGTTGCTATGATATACTACGGGGTCTATGACATCTCCTTCCAACTCGAGTAACGTTTCTATGGAAACGACCGGATTTTCTTTTGGGATACGAGTATCTCCGTACCGATGCACTATTCCTTCTTTACTGCATCCCTCGCTGCCTAACTTTGACGAATTAACACAGAAATTGCGTCGCTATGAAATGCTATGGATTCTATGAATTCTCCTTCTCAATCGAGTAACGTTTCTATGGAAACTACTACATTTCCTTTTGGGATGCGACTATCTCCTTTCCGATGCATTATTCCTTCTTTACTGCATTCCTCACTCCCTCACATTGACGAATTAACACATAAATTGCGTCGCTATGAAATACTATGGGTTCTATGACTACTCCTTCTAAATCGAGTAACGTTTCTGTGGAAGCGACAGTATTTTCTTTTGGAATACGAGTACCTCCTCTCCGATGGACTATTCCTTCTGTACTGCATCCTTCGCTCCCTCACATTGACAAAGTAACACAGAAATTCATCGCTATGAAATACTATGGGTACTAAGACTTCTCCCTCTAAATCGAGTAACGTTTCTATGGAACGACAGGATTAATTTTTGGAATACAAGTATCTCCATTCCGATGTACTATTCCTTCTGTACTGCATCCCTCGCTCCCTCACATTGACGATTTAACACAGAAATTGGGTCGCTATGAAATACTATGGGTCCTATGATTTCTCCTTGTATATAGACTAACGTATCTATGGAAACGACAGGATTTTCGTTTAGGATACGAGTATCTCCTTTCCGATGCTCTATTCATTCTTTACTGCATCCCTTCGCTCCTTCACATTGACGAATTAACACAGAAATTGATCTCTATGATATACTATTTGTTCTATGACTTCTCCTTCTAAACCGAGTAACGTTTCTATGGAAACGACAGGATTTTCTTTTGGGATACGGGTATTTCCTTTGCTATGCACTATTCATTCTTTACTGCATCCCTCGCTCTCTCACATTGACGGATGAACACAGAAATTGCGTTGCTATGAAGTACAATGGGTTCTGTGACCTCTTCTTCTAAATCGAGTAACGTATCTATGGAAACGACAGGATTTTCTTTTGGAATACGAGTACTTCCTTTCCGATGCACTATTCGTTCTGTACTGCATCCCTCGCTCCCTCACATTGACGATTTAACACAGAAATTATGTCGCTATGAAATACTATGGGTTCTATAACTTCTCCTTCTAAATAGAGGAATGTTTCTATGGTACCGACAGGATTTTCTCTTGGGATACGAGTATCTCATTTACAATGCACTATTCCTTCTTTACAGCATGCATCGCTCCCTCACATAGACAAATTAACACAGAAATTGCGTCGCTATGAAATACTAAGGGTGCTATGACTTCTCCTTCTAAATCGAGTAACGTTTCTATGGAAACCACAGGATTTTCTTTTGGGATAGGAGTATCTCCTTTCCTATGCACTATTCCTCCTTTACTGCATGCATCGCTCCCTCACATTGACGAATTAACACAGATATTGCGTCGCTATGATATACTACGTGTTCTATGACCTCTCCATCTAAATCGAGTAACGTATCTATGGAAACGACAGGATTTTCTTTTGGAATACGAGTACCACCTTTCCGATGCACTATTCCTTCTTTACTGCATCCCTCGCTCTCCCACATTGGCGAATTAACACAAAAATTGCGTCGCTATTAAAAACTGTGGGTTCTATGTCTTCCCCCTCTAAATCTAGTAACGTTTCAATGGAAACCATAGAATTTTCTTTTGGGATACGACATTATCCTTTCCGATGCAATATTCATTCCTTACTGCATCCCTCGCTCTTTCACATTGACGAATTAACACAGAAATTGCATTGCTATGAAATACTATGGGTTCTATGATATCTCCTTTAAGCTCGAGTGACTTTTCTGTTGAAAGGTCTGGATTTTCTTTTGGGATACGAATATCTCCTTCCTGATGAACTAATCCATATTTACTGCATCACTCGCTAACTCACATTGACGAATTAACACAGAAATTGCGTCGCTATGATATACTATGTGTTCTATGACTTCATCTAAATCGGGTAACGTTTCTTTGAAATGGAGAGGATTTTCTTTTGGGATACGACTGTCTCCTTTCCGATGCTCTATTCCTTCTTTACTGCATCCCTCGCTACCTCACATTGACGAATTAACACAGAAATTGCGTCGCTATAAAATACTATGGGTTCAATGACTTTTCCTTCTAAATGGGGTAACGTTTCTTTGGAAACGACAGGATTTTCTTTTGGGATACGGGTATCTCCTCTCAGATGCACTATTCCTTCTTTAGTGCATCCCTCGCTCCCTCACAATGACGAATTAACACAGAAATTGATCGCTATGACATACTATGGGTTCCATGACTTCTCCTTCTAAATCGAATAACGTTTCTATGGAAAAGACAGGATTTTCTTTTGGAATACGAGTACTTCCTTTCAGATGCACTAATCCTTCTTTACTGCATCCCTCGCACCCACACATTGACGAATTAACACAGAAATTGCGTCGCTATGAAATACTGAGTGTGCTATGACTTCTCCTTCTAAATTGAGTAACGTTTCTATGGAAACGACGGGATTTTCTTTTGGGATACGAGTATCTCCTTACCGATGCACCATTCCTTCTTTACTGAATGAATCGCTCCCTCACTTTGACGAATTAACACAAAAATTGCGTCGCTATGAAATACTATGGATTCTATGACTTCTTCTAAATCTAGTAACGTTTCTATGGAACCTCCAGGATTTCCTTTTGGGATACGACTATCTCCTTTCCGATGCATTATTCCTGCTTTACTGCATCCCCCACTACCTCACATTGACGAATTAACACATAAATTGCGTCGCTATGAAATACTATGGGTTCTTTGACTACTCCTTCTAAATCGACTAACGGTTCTGTGGAAGCGACAGCATTTTCTTTTGGAATACGAGTATCTCATTTCCGATGCACTATTCCTTCTGTAAAGCATCCCATGCTCCCTGACATTGACGATTTAACACAGATATAGCGTCACTATGAAATACTATGAGTTCTTTGACTTCTCCTTCTAAATAGAGTAATGTTCCTATGGGAACCAAAGGATTTTCTTTTGGGATACGAGTATCTCCTTTCCGATGGACTATTCTTTCTTTACTGCATCCAACGCTCCCTCACATTGACGAATTACCACAGAAATTGATGGCTATGAAATACTATTGATTCTATGACTTGTCGATCTTAATCGAGTAACGTTTCTATGGAAACGAAAGGATTTTCTTTGGGATACGAGTATCTCCTTTCCGATGCACTATTCCTTCTTAACTGCATCCCTCGCTAACTCACATTGGCAAATTAACAGAGTAATTGTGTCGCTATGAGATACTATGGGTTCTATGACTTCTCCTTCTAAATCGAGTAACCTTTATATGGAAACGACGTTATTTTCTTTTGAGATACGACTATCTACTTTCCGATGCACTATTCCTTCATTACTGCATCCCTCGCCCCCTCACATTTACGAATTAATACAGAAATTGCTTCGCTGTCAAATACTATGGGTTCTATGACTTCTCCTTGTAAATCGAGTAACGTTTCTATGGATACGACAGGATTTTCTTTTGGGATACGAATATCTCCTTTCCGAATCACTATTCCTTCTTTACTGCATCCCTCGCTCCCTCACATTGACGAATTAACACAGAAATTTCGTTGCTATGAAATACTACGGGTTCTATGACATCTCCTTCCAACTCGAGTAACGTTTCTATGGAAACGACAGGATTTTCTTTTGGGATACGACTATCTCCTTTCCCATCCTCTATTCCTTTTTACTGCATTCCTCGCTCATCCACATTGACGAATTAACACAGAAATTGATCGCTATAAAAAAGTATGGTTTCTATGACTTCTCCTCCTAAAGTGAGTGACGTTTCTATGGAAACGACAGGATTTTCTTTTGGGATACGAGTATCTCCTCTCCGATGCACTATTCCTTATTTACTGCATCCCTGGCTCCCTCACATTGAGGAAGTGACACAGAAATTGCGTCGCTATGAAAAAATTTGGGTTCTATGACTTCTCCTCCTAAGTCGAGTAACGTTTCTAAGGAAACGACAGGAATTTCTTTTGGGATACGAGTATCTCATTTACGATGCACTATTGCTTCTTTACTGCATGCATCGCTCCCTCACATTGACGAATTAACACAGAAATTGTGTCGCTATGATATGCTAAGGGTGCTTTGACTTCTCCTTCTAAATCGAGTAACGTTTCTATGCAAACGACAGGATTTTCTCTAAGGATACGAGTATCTCATTTACGATGCACTATTCTTTCTTTACTGCATGCATCGCTCCCTCACATTGACGAATTAACACAGAAATTGCGTTGCTATGAAATACTACGGGTTCTATGACATCTCTTTCCAACTCTAGTAATGATTCTATGGAAACGACAGGATTTTCTTTTGGGATACGACTATCTCCTTTGCGATGCTCTATTCCTTTTTTACTGCATTCCTCGCTTCCTCACATTGACGAATTAACACAGAAATTGATCGTTATGAAATACTATGGGTTCAATGACTTCTCCTTCTAAATCGAGTAACGTTTCTATGGAAACTAAAGGATTTCCTTTTGGGATACGACTATCTCCTTTCCGAACCATTATTCCTTCTTTACTGCATCCCTCACTCCCTCACATTTACGAATTAACACATAAATTGCGCCGCTATGAAATACTATGGGTTCTATGACTACTACTTCTAAATGGAGTAACGTTTCTGCGGAAGCGACAGTATTTTCCTTTGGAATACGAGTATGTCCTTTCCGATGCACAATTCCTTCTGTGCTGCATCCCTCGCACCCTCACATTGACGATTTTACACAGATATAGCGGCACTAAGGAATACTATGGGTTCTATGAGTTCTCCTTCTAAATAGAGTAATGTTTCTATGGAAACGACAGGATTTTCTTTTGGGATACGGGTATCTCCTTTCCGATGCCCTATTCTTTCTTTACTGCATCCAACGCTCCCTCACACTGACGAATGAACACAGAAATTGCGTTGCTTTGAAATACTATAGGTTCTATGATATCTCCTTTAAACTCGAGTGACGTTTCTATGGAAAGGTCTGGATTTTCTTTAGGGATACGCATATCTCCTTTCTGATGCACTATTCCATCTTTACTGCTTCACTTGCTCCCTCACTCTGACGAATTAACACAGAAATTGCGTCGCTATGAAATACTATGGGTTCTATGAGTTCTCCTTCTAAATAGAGTAACGTTTCTATGGAAACTACAGGATTTTCTTTTGGTATACGACTATCTCCTTTCCTTTGCATTATTCCTTCTTTTCGGCATCCGTCGCAACCCCACATTGACAAATTAAAACAGAAAATGATCGCTATGAAATACTATGGTTTCTATGACTTTTCCTTCTAAGTTTAGTAACGATTCTGTGGAAACTACAGCATTTTGTTCTGGGATACCAGTATTTCCTTTCCGATGCACCATTCGCTCTTCACTGCAGCCCCCGCTCCCTCATATTGACGAATTAACACAGAAATTGTTCGCTATGAAATACTATGCATTCTATGACATCTCCTTCCAACTCGAGTATCGTTTCTGTGGAAACGACAGGGATTTCTTTGCGATACGAGTATCTCCTTTCCGATGCACTATTCCTTCTTTACTGCATACCTCGCTAACTCACATTGGCAAATTATCAGAGAAATTGTGTCGCTATGAGATACTATGGGTTCTATGACTTCTCCTTCTACATCGAGTAACGCTTCATTGAAAAAGACATGTTTTATTTTTGGGATACGAGTATCTCCTCTACGATGCACTATTCCTTCTTTACTGCTTCCCTGGCTAACTCACATTGAGGAAGTAACACAGAAATTGCATTGCTATGAAAAAATTTGGGTTCAATGACTTCTCCTTCTAAATCGAGTAGCGTTTCTATGGAAACGACTGGATTTTCATTTGGGATACGAATATCTCATTTACGATGCACTATTCCTTCATTACTGCATGCTTCGCACCCGTACATTGACGAATAAACACAGATATTGCGTCGCTATGAAATACTAAGGGTGCTATGACTTCTCCTTCTAAATCCAGTAACGTTTCTATGGAAACGACAGGATTTTCTTTTGGGATACTAGTATCTCCTTTCCGATGCACTATTCCATCTGTACTGCATCCCTCGCACCCTCACATTGACGATTTAACACAGATATAGCGTCAGTATGAAATACTATGGGTTCTATGACTTCTCCTTCTGAATAGAGTAATGTTTCTATGGAAACGACAGGATTTTCTTTTGGGATACGAGTATCTCCTTTCCGATGCATTATTCCTTCTTTACGGCATCCGTCGCACCCCCACATTGACGAATTAAAACAGAAAATGATCGCTATGAAATAGTATGGTTTCTATGACTTCTCCTTCTAAATCTAGTGACGTTTCTGTGGAAACTAAAGCATTTTCTTCTGGGATACGAGTATTTCCTTTCCGATGCACCATTCGCTCTTCACTGGATCCCCCGCTCCCTCTTATTGACGAATTAACACAGAAATTGCTCGCTATGAAATACTATGTGTTCTATGACATCTCCTTCCATCTCGAGTATCGTTTCTGTGGAAACGACAGGATTTTCTTTGGGATACGAGTATCTCCTTTCCGATGCAATATTCCTTCTTTACTGCATTCCTCGCTAGCTCACATTGGCAAATTTACAGAGAAATTGTGTCGCTATGAGATACTATGGGTTCTATGACTTCTCCTTCTAAATCGAGTAACCTTTCTATGGAAACGGCATTATTTTCTATTGGAATAGGAGTATCTTCTTTCCCATGCAGAATTCCTTCTTTACTGCATGCATGGCTCCCTCACATTGACGAATTAACACAGATATTGCGTCGCTATGAAATACTATGTGTTCTATGACCTCTCCTTCTAAATCGAGTAACGTATCTATGGAAACGACAGGATTTTCTTTTGGAATACGAGTACCTCCTTTCCGATGCACTATTCCTTCTGTACTGCATCCCTCGCTCCCTCACATTGACGATTTAACACAGAAATAGCGTCGCTATGAAATACTATGGGTTCTATGACTTCTCCTTCTAAATAGAGGAATGTTTCTATGGAACCGACAGGATTTTCTCTTGGGATACGACTATCTCCTTCCCGATGCAATATTTATTCTTTACTGCATCCCTCGCTCTCCCACATTGACGAATTAACACAGAAATTGCGTCGCTATTAAATACTGTGGGTTCTATGTCTCCTCCTTCTAAATCTAGTAACGTTTCAATTTAAACGATAGGATTTTCTTTTGGGATACGACTATATCCTTTTCGATGCAATATTCATTCTTTACTGCATCCCTCGCTCTTTCACATTGACGAATTAACACAGAAATTGCATTGCTATGAAATACTATGGGTTATATGATATCTCCTTTAAACTCGAGTGACTTTTCTATTGAAAGGTCGGGATTTTCTTTTGGGATACGAATATCTCCTTTCTGATGCACTAATCCATATTTACTGCATCACTCGCTAACTCACATTGACGAATTAACACTGAAATTGCGTCGCTATGATATACTATGTGTTCTATGACTTCTCCATCTAAATCGTGTAACGTTTGTGTGGAATGGAGAGGATTTTCTTTTGGGTTACGACTGTCTCCTTTCCGATGCTCTAATCCTTCATTACTGCATCCCTCGCTCCCTCACATTGACGAATTAACACAGAAATTGCGTCGCTATAAAATACCATGGGTTCAATGACTTCTCCTTCTAAATGGAGTAACGTTTCTATTTAAACGACAGGATTTTCTTTTGGGATACGGGTATCTCCTCTCAGATGCACTATTCCATCTTTAGTGCATCCCTCGCTCCCTCACAATGACGAATTAACACAGAAATTGATCGCTATGACATACTATGGGTTCCATGACCACTCCTTCAAAATCGAATAACGTTTCTATGGAAAAGGCATGATTTTCTTTTGGGATACGAGTATTTCCTTTCCGATGCACTTTTCCTTCTGTACTGCATCCCTCGCTCCCTCACATTGACGAATTAACACAGAAATTGCGTCGCTATGAAATTCTATGGGTTCTATGTCTTCTCCTTCTAAATCTAGTAACTTTTCTATGGAAACGACAGGAGTTTGTTTTGATACACGAATATCTCCTTTCCGATGCACTATTCCATCTTTACTGCGTGCATCGCTCCCTCACATTGACAAATTAACAAAGAAATTGCGTCGCTACGAAATACTAAGGGTGCTATGGCTTCTTCTTCTAAATCGAGTAACGTTTCTATGGATATGACAAGATTTTCTTTTCGGATACGAGTATCTCATTTACGAAGCACTATTCCTTCTTTACTGCATGCATCGCTCCCTCTAATTGACGAATTAACACAGAAATTACGTCGCTATGAAATACGAAGTGTGCTATCACTTCTCCTTCTAAATCGAGTAACGTTTCTAAGGAAACGGCAGGATTTACTTTTCGGATACGACTATCTCCTTTCCCATGCACTGATCCTTCTGTACTGCATTTCTCGCTACCTCTCATTGACGAATTAACACAGAAATTGCGTCGCTATGAAATACTATGTGTTCAATGACTTCTCCTTGTAAATACAGTAACATTTCTATGGAAACGACAGGCATTTCTTTTAGGATGCGAGTATCTCCTTTCCGTTGCACTATTCATTCTTTGCTGCATCCCTCGCTCCCTCACATTGACGAATTAACACAGAAATTGATCGCTATGAAATACTATTGATTCTGTGACTCCTCCTTATAAATCGAGTAACGTTCCTATGGAAACGACAGGATTTCCTTTTGGGATACGAGTATTTTCCTTTGCGTTGCACTATTCGTTCTTTACTGCATCCCTCGCTCCCTCACATTGACGAATGAACACAGAAATTGTGTTGCTATGAAATACTATGTGTTCTATGAATTCTCCTTGTAAATAGAGTAACATTTCTATGGAAAAGACTGGATTTTCTTTTGGGATACGAGTATCTCCTCCCATTGAGGAAGTGACACAGAAATGGCGTCAAAATGAAAAATTTTTGTTCTATGACTTCTTCTTCTAAATCGAGTAACGTTTCTATGGAATCGACCGGCTTTCCTTTTGGGATACGTCTAACTCCTTTCCGATGCACTATTCCATCTTTACTGCATCACTCGCTCCCTCACATTGGCGAATTAACACAGAAATTGCGTCGCTATGAGATACAATGTATTCTATGATTTTTCCATCTAAATCGAGTAAGGTTTCTATGGAATGGACAGAATTTTCATTTGGGATATGAGTATCTCCTTTCCGATGCACTATTCCTTCTATACTGCATCCCTCGCTCCCTCACATTGACGAATTAACACAGAAATTGCGTCGCTATGAAATACTATGGGTTCTATGTCTTCTTCTTCTAAATCTAGTAACGTTTCTATGGAAACGATTGGATTATCTTTTGATATACGAATATCTCCTTTCCGATGCACTATTCCATCTTTACTGCATCACTCGCTCCCTCACATTGACGAATTAACACAGAAATTGCCTCTTTATGATATACTATGTGTTCTATGACTTCTCCATCTAAATAGAGTGACGTTTCTATGGAATGGACAGGATTTTCTTTTGGGATACGACTATCTCCATTCCGATGCTATATTCCTTCTTTACTGCATCCCTCGCTCCCTCACATTGACGAGTTAACAAAGAAATTGCGTCGCTATGAAAAATTTTCGGTTCTATGACTTCTCCTTCTAAATCGAGTAACTTTTCTATGGAAACGACAGGATTTTCTTTTGGGATACGAGTATCTCATTTACGAAGCACTATTCCTTCTTTACTGCATGCATCGCTCCCTCACATTGACGAATTAACACAGAAATTGCGTCGCTATGAAATACCAAGGGTGCTATGATATCTCCTTCTAAATCGAGTAACGTTTCAATGGAAACTACAGGATTTTCTTTTGGGACACGACTATCTCCTTTCTGATGCATTATTCCATCTTTACAGCATACCTCAGATCCTCACATTGACGAATTAACACCGAAACTGCGTCGCTATTAAATACTACGGATTCTATGACTTCTCCTTCTAAATCGAGTAAGGTTTCTATGGTAAGGACTGGATTTTCTTTTGGGATACGTCTATCTCCTTTTCGAAGCTCTATTCTTTCTTGCTGCATCCCTCGCCCCCTCACATTGACGAATTAACACAGATATTGCGTCGCTATGAAATACTATGGGTTTTATGACTTCTCCTTCTTAATGGAGTAACGTTTCAATGGAAACGACAGGATTTTGTATTAGGATACGGGTATCTCCTTTCCGATGCACTAATCGTTCTTTACTGCATCCCTCGCTCCCTCACTTTGACGAATTAACAGAGAAATTGATCGCAATGAAATTCTATGCGTTCTATGACTTCTCCTTCCAACTCGAGGAACATTTCTATGGAAACGAGAGGATCTTCTTTTGGGATACGGCTATGTCCTTTCCGATGCACTACTCCTTCTTTACTGCATCCCTCGCTCCCTCACATTGACGAATTAACACAAAAATAGCGTCGCTATGAAATACAATGGGTTCTATGACTTCTCCCTCTAAATCAAGTACCGTTTCTATGGAAACGACAGGATTTTCTTTTGGGATACGTGTTTCTCCTTTCCGATGCACCATTCCTTCATTACTGCATCCCTCGCTCCCTCACACCGACGAATTATCTCAGAAATTGATCGCTATGACATACTATGGGTGCTATGACTTCTCCTTCTAAATCGAGTAACGGTTCTATGGAAACTACAGGATTTTCTTTTGGGATTCGACTATCTCCTATCCGATGCATTATTCCTTCCTTAATGCATCCCTCACTCCCTCACATTGGCGAATTAACACAAAAATTGCGTCGCTATGAAATATTATGGGTTCTATGACTTCTCCTTCTAAATCCAGTAACGTTTCTATTGAATCGACAGGATTTTCTTTTGGAATACGAGTATCTCATTTACGATGCACTATTCCTTCTTTACTGCATGCATCGCTCCCTCACATTGACGTATTAACACAGAAATTGCGTCGCTATGAAATACTAAGGGTGCTTTGACTTCTCCTTCTAAATCGAGTAACGTTTCAATGGAAACTACAGGATTTTCTTTTGGGACACGACTATCTCCTTTCCGATGCATTATTCCATCTTTACAGTATCCCTCACTTCCTCACATTGACGAATTAACACAAAAATTGCGTCGCTATGAAATACTATGTGTTTTATGACTTCTCCTTCAAATTCAAGTAACGTTTCTATGGAAACGTCAGGATTTTCTTTTGGGATACGACTATCTCCTTTCCAATGCACTACACCTTCTTTACTGCATCCCTCGCTCCCTCACATTTACGAATTAACACAGAAATTGCGTCGCTGTGAAATACTATGGGTTCTATGACTTCTCCTTCTAAATCAACTACCGTTTCTATGGAAAAGACAGGATTTTTTTTTGGGATACGTGTTTCTCCTTTCCGATGTACCATTCCTTCTATACTGCATCCCTCGCTCCCTCGCAATGACGAATTAACACAGAGATTGATCGCTATGCAACACTATGGGTGCAATGACTTCTCCTTCTAAATCGAGTAACGGTTCTATGGAAAATACAGTATTTTCTTTTGGGATACGACTATCTCCTTTCCGATGCACTATTCCTTCTGTACTGCATTCCTCGCCCCCTCACATTGACGATTTAACACAGAAATTGCGTCGCTATGAAATACAATGGTTTCTACGTCTTCTGCTTCTAAATAGTGTAACGTTTCTATGGAAACGACAGGAATTTCTTTTGGGATTCGACTATCTCCTTTCCGATGCATAATTCCTCCTTTACGGATTCCCTCGCACCCCTACATTGACGAATTAACACAGAAATTGATCGCTATGAAATACTATGGTTTCTATGACTTCTCCTTCAAAATCAAGTAACGTTTGTATGGAAACGAAAGGATTTTTTTTTGGGATACGAGTATTTCCTTTCCGATGCACTGTTCCTTGTTTACTGCATCACTCGCTCCCTCACACTGACGAATTAACACAGAAATTGCGTTGCTATGAAATACTATTGGTTCTATGACATCTCCTTCCCACTCGAGTAAAGTTTCTATGGAAACGACAGGATTTTCTTCTCGGATACGACTATCTCCTTTCCGATGCATTATTCCTTCTTTACAGCATCCCTCACTTCCTCACATTGACGAATTAACACAGAAATTGTGTTGCTATGAAATACTATGTGCTTTATGACTTCTCCTTCAAAAATGAGTAACGTTTCCATGGAAACGACAGGATTTTCTTTTAGAATACGAGTATCTCCTTTCCGATGCTCTATTCCCTCTGTACTGCATCCCTCACTCCCTCACATTGACTATATAACACAGAAATTGCGTCGCTATGAAATACTATGTGTTCTATGACATCTTCTTCCAACTCGAGTGACTTTTCTGTGGGAACGACAGGATTTTCTATTGGGTTACGACCATCTCCGTTCCGATGCACCATTCCCTCTTTGCTGCATCCTCGCTCCCTCACATTGACGAATTAACACAGAAATTGCGTCGCTATGGAATACTAAATCTAGTAACGTTTCAATGGAAATGAAAGGATTTTCTTTTGGGATACGACTATCACCTTTCAGATGCACTATTCCAACTTTACTGCATCACTCGCTCCCTCACATTGACGATTTAATACAGAAATTGCGTCGCCATGATATACTATGTGTTCTATGCCTTCTCCTTCTAAATCTGGTAACGTTTCTATGGGAACGAAAGGATTCTCTTTTGGGATACGAATATCTCCTCTCCGATGCACTAATCCTTCTATACTGCATCCCTGGCTCCCTCACATTGAGGAAGTGACACAGAAATTGCGACGCTATGAAATAATTTTGGTTCCATAACTTCTTCTTCTAAATCGAGTAACGTTTCTATGGAAACGACAGGAATCTCAATTGGGATACGAGTATCCCCTCTCCGATGCACAATTCCTTCTTTACTACATCCCTGGCTCCCTCACATTGAGAAAGTGACACAGAAATTCCGTCGCTATGAAAAAATTTATGTTCTATGACTTCTCCTTCTAAATCGTGTAACGTTCCTATGGAAACGACAGGATTTCCATTTGGGATACGAGTATCTCATTTACTATGCACTATTCCTTCTTTACTGCATGCATCGCTCCTTCACTTTGACAAATTAACACAGAAATTGCGTCGCTATGAAATACTAAGGGTGCTATGACTTCTCCTTCTAAATCGAGTAACGTTACCGTGGAAACGGCAGGATTTTCTTTTGGGATACGAATATCTCATTTACGATGCACTATTCCTCCTTTAATGCATGCATCGCTCCCCCACGTTGACGAATTAACACAGGAATTGCGTTGCTATGAAATACAATGAGTTCTATGACATCTCCTTCCAACTCGAGTAACGTTTCTATGTAAAAGACAGGATTTTCTTTTGAGATACGACTATCTCCTTTCCGATGCTCTTTTCATTTTTACTGCATTCCTCGCTCCCTCACATTGACGAATTAACACAGAAATTGATCGCTATGAGATACTATGGTTTCTATGACTTCTCCTTCTAAATCGAATAACGTTTCAAATCAAACGACAGGATTTTCTTTTGGGATACGAGTATCTCCTCTCCGATGAACTATTCCTTCTTTACTGCATCCCTGGCTCCCTCACATTGAGGAAGTAACACAGAAATTGCAACGCTATGAAAAAATTTGGGTTCTATGAATTCTCCTTCTAAATCGAGTACCGTTTCTATGGAAACGACAGGATTTTCTTTTGGGATACGAGTATTTCCTTTCCGGTGCAGTATTCGTTCTTTACTGCATCCCTCGCTCCCACACATTGACGAATGAACACAGAGATTGCGTCGCTATGAAATACTATGGGTTCTATGACATCTTCTTCCAATTCGAGTGACTTTTCAGTGGGAACGACAGGATTTTCTTATGGGTTACGACCATCTCCGTTCCGATGCACCATTCCTTCTTTACTGCATCCTCGCTCCCTCACATTGACGAATTAACACAGAAATTGCGTCGCTATGAAATACAATGGGTTCGTTGACGTCTCCTTCTAAATCGAGTACCGTTTCTATGGAAACGACAGGTTTTTCTTTAGGGATACGGGTATGTCCGTTCCGATGCACTATTCCTTCTTTACTGCATCCCTCGCTCCCTCACATTGACGAATGAACACAGAAATTGCGTTGCTATGAAATACTATGGGTTCTATGACATCTCCTTCCAACTCGAGTAACGTTTCTGTGGAAATGACAGGATTTCCTTTTGGGATACGACTATTTCCTTTCCGTTGCACCATTCCATCATTACTGCATCCCTCGCTCCCTCACATTAAAGAATTAACACAAAAATTGCGTCGCTATGTAATACTATGGGCTCTATGACTTCTCTTTCTAAATCGAGAAACGTTTCTACGGAAACGACAGGATTTTCTTTTGGGATACGAGTATTTCCTTTCCGATGCACTATTCGTTCTTTACTGCATCCCTCACTCCCTCACATTGACGAATTAACACAGAGATTGATCGCTATGATATGCTATGGGTTCTATGAGGTCTCCTTCAAAATCGAGTAACGTTTCTATGGAAACGTCAGGATTTTCTTTTGGGATACGAGTACTTCCTTTCCGATGCACTATTCGTCCATTACTGCATCCCTCGATTCCTCACATTGACGAATGAGCACAGAAATTGCGTTGCTATGAAATACTATGGGTTCTACGACTTCTCCGTCTAAATCGAGTAACGTTTCTATGGAAATGTCAGGATTTTCTTTTGGGATACGAGTATATCCTTTCCGATGCACTATTCGTCCTTTACTGCATCCCTCGCTCCCTCACATTGTCGAATTAACTCAGATATTGCGTCGCTATGATATGCCATAGGTTCAATGACATCTCCTTCCAACTCGAGTAACGTTTCTATGGAAACGACAGGATTGTCTTTTGGGATACGACTATCTCCTTTCCGATGTATTATTCCTTCTTTACGGCATCCCTCGCACCCCCACATTGACGAATTAACACAGACATTGATCGTTATGAAATACTATGGGTTGCATGACTTCTCCTTCTAAATCGAGTAACGTTTGTTTGGAAACGACAGGATTTTCTTTTGGGATACGAGTATTTCCTGTCCGGTGCACAATTCCTTCTTTACTGCATCCCTCGATCCCTCACATTGACGAATTAACACAGAAATGGCGTAGCTATGAAATGCTATGGGTTCTATGACATCTCCTTCCAACTCGAGTAACGTTTCTATGGAAACGACAGGATTGTCTTTTGGGATGCGACTATCTCCTTTTCGATGCACTATTCCCTCTTTACTGCATTCCTCGCTCCCTCACATTGACGAACTAACACAGAAATGGATCGCTATGAAATACTATGGGTTCTATGACTTCACCTTCTAATTCGAGTAACGTTTCAATGGAAACGACAGGATTTTCTTTTGGTATACGAGTATCTCCTCTCCGATGCATTATTCCATCTGTACTGCATCCGTGGCTCCCTCACATTCAGGAAGTAACACAGAAATGGCGTCGCTATGAAAACATTTTTGTTCTGTGACTTCTTCTTCTGAATCAAGTATCGTTTCTATGGAAACGACAGGATTTTCTTTTGGGATACGAGTATCTCATTCACTATGCACTATTCCTTCTTTACTGCATCCATCGCCTCCTCACACTGTCGAATTAACACAGAAATTGGGTCGCTATGAAATATTAAGGGTGCTATGACTTCTCCTTCTAAATCGTGTAACGTTTCTATGCAAACGACAGGATTTTCTTTTGGGATACGACTATCTCCTTTCCGATGCACTATTCCTTCTTTACTGCGTGCATCGCTCCCTCACATTGACGAAATAACACAGAAATTGCGTCGCTATGAAATACTATGTGTTCTATGACATCTCCTTCTTAATAGAGGAATGTTTCTATGGAAACGACAGGATTTTGTTTTGGGATACGAATATCTTCTTTCCGATGCACTATTCCATCTTTACTGCATCACTCGCTCCCTCACATTGACGAATTAACACAGAAATTGCGTCGCTATGAAATACTATGTGTTCTATGACTTCTCCATCTAAATCGAGTAACGTTTCTATGGAATGGCCAGGATATTCATTTGAGATACAAGTATCTCCTTTCCGATGCACTATTCCTTCTTTACTGCATCCCTATATAATGAGTTCTACTCTACTTTTGTAAATGATGAAAGTCTGTGTGTCAATGCAGCTTGATGCTAACTTCGTGTAATGTTTTGTCTGTACAGAAGTGTATCTGTCGCCTTTCTTACTCTTTTACCCTCACACATGAATCGGTACAATAAAGTCAGGGCTTCGTGTTTTCTTATTAGGCTGATCCGTGAAAAGACAGACAAACAATTATGCTAATGGAGGATTCTGAGTAATTTCTCGAATTTCATTGGCTCTCTATCTCTCTCTCTGTCCTTTATCTGTGTACAGTTTAAATATATCAATTACGTGAAATCAGCCTAGTAGAATCTCTGGTGGAGCCCTTCGTCTTAATATTCAGCGGCTGGCTTGCTAGAAAAGATCTTTACATTTGTTATTATTATTAAGCGCTGCATTCAGTTGGGAAAATCGATCGTTTGAACAATTCGTTCACTTTACGACAGATCTAAAATTTCAGATGTGGACGAAGCCTTTTTGGACGATTTATAAAAACTCAGAGATTGCAGACTCTCTTGGTCACAGCTGAAACTTCCCAATTAATTACAGGGCCCAGACAATCATCAATGATTAAGACAGAGAACTCATTCGTCATTCACTCTAGAATAAAATGGTCACAAACCTCATTTCTGAGGAAAATTGTATATTGAACACATTTCCGTACATGTTCCCTTTTGTGTTGGTTCCAAGTCTCATGCAATTTGCTTTCACAGGTTTTTTCTTTCTCTTTACCTATCACGCTAGCGGCACAAACTTCCTAGCTCGCTTTATCGCGAAAACGAGTAAATAAATCTCTTTTAGCAATCCGATAATCTTCCAACCGATACTTCCGAAGCTGTTCCTTTATCCCACTATAATAACCATGGAGCATACATATCTGTACCTCTGTTGTTCCAAAGAATAAACGTACTAAAAATATACCTTGGCGTCGACGAGCTGTCGGCGCATATATTACTAGAAAATCTGATGAGATACTTTTCAAACGTAAATAAATGTGGATGATTTGATTGACCATTACTAATTATTGCGTGGTAGAGGGTAATTTTCCGTGGGGAGATTACAATGCCCCTCGCAGCGAGCGAAGTTTCTGAGCTCAATTTTTATTTACCGTACACACTTCGCGAGCTATCTATGAGCGTGGATAACCGGGAAGTGATGACTGTCAGTCCTCCGACTGGAAAAGAATATTATGTTTGCGACAGACGAAGAAAAGAAATGTTGAAGACAGAAGAAATGAACAGACAGGTACCGCGTCTGTATTGCTTTTACGTGCATCTAGGTGTTATGTTTGCTGTGCACAGCCAAGGAAGATGATCTTTCATGACACGATGTCAGGGTCTACCCATTCGGGAAGTTTCTTAAGCAGGGAAACCTTGGAAAACCTCTTAAGCCTAGACCCCCAGCCTACGGTACATAGAAGATAGGAAAGCCTATAGAAGAAAAAAAATATATAATTTTGAAATAGATCTCTAAAGGAAAGACAGGGATCAATTTGTATCACGATTTGGAGAAGAGTGGTTTGTGCCTCTAGCAAAAAAAAACGTTTCACAATAAATAACGTGAATTCTCGTTTTACAATCTTGCTCCTGGTACAATATCTTGCGGTGCTAAACTCCCCCGGGTCTTGCATGTCCCCGACGTCCACATTTGTAGTCGGTCTTCTACGCGGCCCCCTCTGTAGTTGATCTTCTACGCGGCCCGGAATGGGAATGGGAAGAGTAGAAGGAACAGGGATACTCGAATTCGCATGCAACATTCATTCCAAAAGAATTAGCAATGACCAAAAGGAAAACTCTTCCTGTAAGAGAACTGATTAGGTTGCACCGTCCAAGATTCTCCTTTTTGAAAGCAAAATCCCTATGGCTTCATGGATCCCTTTTGTTACGACGTACTTCAAGGAATTCAACCATTAACTAATGATGTTGCCAAAAGCATCATCCGATTTACTCCCTTTTGAATACTCCTTTTGACTTTGCCTCCCCACTTGTGCTTACAAGTCCAAACGTTCTAACATATTTTCTATCACTGATTTGTTCTTCGTAATTTAAAGGATTCATGTAACTTACTATAGATTTTGGATTCAAATCATCGAATAATGGAAAGTGTAGTTCATTTTATACCAAGACATCATCCATATTTCCTTGATAAGTCATATAATTTAGCTATACTCAAAACTTTTTATTCTAAATACATATATTGTTACGCTTGAGTGCTAAAATGTAAAAGTTATTAGCATTGAGGAATGCGGATTCGCTTTTTTCAATTACTCTCTGATTCATACGGTGTTCATCCATGCTCATATATGGAAATGGATTTTTCACACAAAATTCACAAACGTACACGAACCATTAAATTACTACTGAATCTATGAACATTACTTTCTTTAATCATTCATTAATAAATTAAAAACTCTTAACTTCTAATTATAACACCTAATCCTTTTAGAGTTCAACATGAATCAGTTTATCCTCGAGTTTGGTGCGAGTCTCTTACAAAGCACATCTGTATCGTCTATATCGATTTTAATTCGCGCGCCGACGTCAACTGTTTTGCGCGGGAAATTATCTTTGCGGCGTTAACCGTCACTCACGATACACTACCACAACCCATTCCTTCACACGTTTACACATGTAAGCGTTCACATGAGATTATATATGAATATTCACTCGGAACCTCTTTTGATTATTCCGCGTCATTTGCGGGAAACATTTCATTCTTCTTGAAGGTCAGTTACATCCTTAATCATTCTTGATGACATTAGCAATGCTAAAGTTCTATGTTCACCCAAACCACAGGTAAAGCCTATCTCCACTATCTTCTTTACAACACTTGATATTAATAGTTAGTCACTATTTCTATACTCTATGTCACTGATTTACTATTTCAATTTAAAGGTTTCTATCACTACACACACACAGTTTATTATTATGTTTTTTACGAGCGTTCATTTCTGTCACTCGGAACACCATTCCTCACTATCTTCTAATGTTCATTATATTTTTTTAAGTCGTTATGAGAAAATAACCCTTTTATTTTATTCGATCCCGGGTATGCTAACAGATAAGCCCCCGGATTCGGAATTTGTAGGATAATGTATGGTCCAGTATATAGTAACTCCCATTTATTTATACTTTTCTTTATTACGGATGATTTGGTATGTCGTTTAACTAGTACCTTCTCTCCGACATGGTATGTCTGTACCCTTTTGATTAATTTGTCATATCGTTGTTTTCTTTGATCAGCCTTTTTCGTCATATTTATAATAGGTTGTCTTATTTTTTCTTCCCAAGGCATCTCAGTTTCCTGAGTTTTGGGGATATAGTCAGTCCAGAAGTTTTCCTCTTTTGTTTCGAACATCAATTCACGAGGTGTATATCCCGTTGAGGAGTGGGGCATGCTATTGTATATTTGCTCAAACTCTTCCACATAATTTTCCCACGCAGTTTGCTTATTATGGCAATACGTCCTCATAAATCGATTGAATTCTCTGAAAATCCTCTCAACCAAATTGCCTTGTGGGTGGCAAAATGATGTTAGTATGTGTTTCACACCGATTTGAGACAAAGTCTGCTTCCATCGGAGTCCCGTGAATATTTTAGCATTGTCTGGTATGATCGGCTTAGGTGTACCCACATGTGGAAGATAATCCCTTATCAATCTTAATACAATTACTTTGGCTGTAGCCGCCTTTATCGGCTATAGCTTCACATATTTCGTACACACATCGAGAAATGCCAACAGCAGCTCTAGATTATGCTCTAGGCCCTGAACTAAGAAGCAGGATAACAG
Organism: Schistocerca serialis cubense; assembly: GCF_023864345.2. NCBI lineage: Eukaryota > Metazoa > Arthropoda > Insecta > Orthoptera > Acrididae > Schistocerca > Schistocerca serialis. The sequence continues at coordinate 1,045,769 of NW_026048462.1, forward strand.
TATTTGTTGATGATATGCTTATTGCATCGAAGACCTGGGAGGAACATATTACCTTACTGAGTCGGGTGTTGGACGTGTTCAAAACCATGGGAATAACTGCTAACCTACAGAAATCCCATTTTGCACTAAACAGAATCAAGTTCCTGGGGCATATAATTGACGCAAAGGGAATTTTACCGACCAAGGAGAAGCTAATTGCGATTAGTAAGTTTCCAACACCGAGAAATAGGAGGCAATTAAAAGGGTTTATGGGTCTTGCCTCATTTTTTAGAAGATTTATAAGGAATTAGGCCATGAATGCAGCAGCTCTAAATAGTTTGCTCAAGAAGGATGTGCCCTGGCTCTGGACATTAGAGTGTCAAGAAGTATTCGAAGAGGTAAAGAAGCAACTAGTAAATGCACCGCTTTTGTACCATCCGGACATGCAAGAGGAATTTTACTTGTCAACAGATTCGTCAAATTTGGGTCTTGGAGCGTGCCTTTTCCAAGTACGCAAGATAAATGGACAGCTTAGCTTTTGTCCTATTGCGTTTGCTAGTCGTGTTTTGTCCAACTGTGAACGAACGTACACGACAGAATTAGAGGCTCTTGCGGTCGTCTGGGGATTTAAAAAATTTCATTATTATTTATATGGGTCGAAGACTATCGTATATTGCGATCACCAATCATTAACGTTTTTACAAACGAGTGAACTGTTACACCCCAGACTGGCTAGATGGACGCTCGCTCTGCAACAATACCAGTTTAAGATCGTACATGTCTCAGGGCAGCAAAACATTATTGCTGACGCTCTATCAAGGTCACCACAGGGTTTAACAAAAGAGATTGAAGTAAATAATTCCTCAGAATTCCCTGTATTGCTGCTGCAGGAAAATCCATTTAAGACGTACTACGTCAATTTGTGTGTGCATATGGCCCAGTTACAGAAAAAGGATGCTCAATGGGGAAGTGTCATTCAAAGGTTACAACAGCAACCTTCGGATCAGATGGCAAATTATTACAAGCTGGTAAATGGCGTATTATTTTTCCGCTGTGGAAGGCCAAACAAAGTCAGTTGGTGTGTTTGTATACCTGAGGCACAAATAGAGAAACTTGTATGGTTCACTCAATTAACCTGGGGACATTTCGGTGCGACAAAATGTGCAGACAAGATAAGTGGGTACTGTTATTTTCCCAACATGAAGCGCAGAGTGCATGAGGTCTTAAAGAGATGCATAATCTGTCAAAAAACAAAGCCGGATTCGAAACGAACTAAGCATCCATTATGCTCTATATTAGTACAAAAACCAAAAGAATTAATTTCGTGCGATCTGTGTGGACCGTTACCGACGTCAAGAGGTGGTGTTAAATATGTGTTGGCATTTCTCGATGTGTGTACGAAATATGTGAAGCTATAGCCGATAAAGGCGGCTACAGCCAAAGTAATTGTATTAAGATTGATAAGGGATTGTCTTCCACATGTTGGTAGGCCTAAGGCGATCATAACAGACAATGCTAAAATATTCACGGGACTCCGATGGAAGCAGACTTTGTCTCAAGTCGGTGTGAAACATATACTAATATCATTTTACCACCCACAAGGCAATTTGGTTGAGAGGATTTTTAGAGAATTCAATCGATTTATGAGGACGTATTGCCATAATAAGCAAACTGCGTGGGCAAATTATGTGGAAGAGTTTGAGCAGATATACAATAACATGCCCCACTCCTCAACTGGATATACACCTTGTGAATTGATGTTCGGAGCAAAAGAGGAAAACTTCTGGACTGACCATATCCCCAAAACTCAGGAAACTGAGATGCCTTGGGAAGAAAAAATAAGACAAGCTATCATAAATATGACGAAAAAGGCTGATCAAAGAAAACAACGATATGACAAATTAATCAAAAGGGTACAGACTTACCATGTCGGAGAGAAGGTACTAGTTAAACGACATACCAAATCATCCGTAATAAAGAAAAGTATAAAGAAATGGGAGTTACTATATACTGGACCATACATTATCCTACAAATTCCGAATCCGGGGGCTTATCTGTTAGCATACCCGGGATCGAATAAAATAAAAGGGTTATTTTCTCATAACGACTTAAAAAAATATAATGAACATTAGAAGATAGTGAGGAATGGTGTTCCGAGAGACAGAAATGAACGCTCGTAAAAAACATAATAATAAACTGTGTGTGTGTAGTGATAGAAACCTTTAAATTGAAATAGTTAATCAGTGACATAGAGTATAGAAATAGAGACTAACTATTAATATCAAGTGTTGTAAAGAAGATAGTGGAGATAGGCTTCACCTGTGGTTTGGGTGAACATAGATCTTTAGCATTGCTAATGTCATTAAGAATGACTAAAGATCTAACTGACCGTCAAGAAGAATGAAATGTTTCCAGTAAATGACGTTGACTAATCAAAAGAGGTTCCGAGTGAATATTCATATATAATCTCATATGAACGCTGAGATGTGTAAACGAGTGAAGGGATGTGTTGTGGCAGTGAATTGTGAGTGACGGTTAACGCCGCAAAGATAATTTCCCGCGCAAAACAGTTGACCTCGGCGCGCGAATTAAAATCGATATAGACGATACAGATATGCTTTGTAAGAGACTCGCACCAAACGCGAGGATAAACTGATTCATGTTGAACTTTAAAAGGAATAGGTGTTATAATTAGAAGTTTAGAGTTATAATTTATTAACGAATGATTAAAGAAAGTAATATTCATAGATTCAGTAGTAATTTAATGGTTCGTGTTCGTTTGGGAATTTTGTGTGAAAAATCCATTTCCATATATGAGCATGGATGAACGCCGTATGAATCAGAGAGTAAATGAAAGAAGCGAATCCGCATTCCTCAATGCTAATAAATTTTACATTTCAGCACTCAAGCGTAAAAATATATGTATTTAGAATAAAAAGTTTTGAGTATAGCTAAATTATATGACTTATCAAGGAAATATGGATGATGTCTTGGTATAAAATAAACTACACTTTCCATTATTCGATGATTTGAATCCAAAATCTATAGTAAGTTTCATGAATCGTTTAAATTACGAAGAACAAATCAGTGATAGAAAATGTGTTAGAACTTTTGGACTTATAAGCACAAGTGGGGAGGTAAAGTCAAAAGGTGTATTCAAACGAGAGTAAATCGGATGATGCTTTTGGCAACATCATTAGTAAATGGTTGAATTCCTTGAAGTACGTCGTAACAAAAAGGATCCATGAAGCCATAAGGATTTTGCTTTCAAAAAGGAGAATCTTGGACGGTGCAACCTAATCAGTTCTCTTACAGGAAGAGTTTTCCTTTTGGTCATTGCTAATTCTTTTGGAATGAATGTTGCATGTGAATTCGAGTATCCCTGTTCCTTCTACTCCTCCCATTGTGGGCCGTGTAGAAGATCAACTACAGAGGGGGCCGCGTAGAAGACCGACTACAAATGTGGACGTCGTGGACATGCAAGACCCGGGGGAGTTTAGCACCGTAAGATATTGTACCAGGAGCAAGACTGTAAAACGAGAATTCACGTTATTTATTGTAAAACGTTTTTTTTTTTTGCTGGAAGCACAAACCACTCTTCTCCAAATCGTTATACAAATTGATCCCTCTCTTTCCTTTAGAGATCTATTACAAAATTATATATTTTTTCTTCTTTAGGCTTTCCTATCTTCTATGTACCGTAGGCTGGGAGTCTAGGCTTAATAGGTTTTCCAAGGTTTCCCTGCTTAAGAAACTTCCCGAATGGGTAGACCCTGACATCAGTTCATGAAAGATCATCTTCCTTGGTTCTGCACAGCAAATATAACGCCTAGATGCACGTAAAAGCAATACAACTGCGGTACCGGTCTCTTCATTTCTTCTGTCTTCAACATTTCTTTTCATCGTCTGTCTCAAATATAATATTCTTTTTCAGTCGGAGGACTGACAATCATCACTTCCGGGTTATCCACGCTAATAGACAGCTCGCGAAGTTTGTTCGGTGAATCAAAATTGAGCTCACAAACTTCGCTCGCTGCGAGGGGCATTGTAATCTCCCCACGGAAAATTACCCTCTACCACGCAATAATTAATAATGGTCAACCAAATCATCCACATGTATTTACGTTTGAAAAGTATCTGATCAGATTTTCTAGTAATATATGCGCCGACAGCTCGTCGACGCCAAGGTATTTTTCTAGTACGTTTATTCTTTGGAACAACAGAGGTACAGAAATGTATGCTACATGGTTATTATAGTGGGATAAAGGAACAGCTTCGGAAGTATCGGTTGGAAGATTTTGCGGATTGCTAAAAGAGATTTATTTACTCTTCTTCGCGCTAAAGCGAGCTAGGAAAGTTTGTGCCGCTAGCGTGATCGATAAAGAGAAAGAAAAACCTGTAAAAGAAAATTACATGAGACTTGGAACCAACAGAAAACGGAACATGTACGGAAATGGATTCAAAATACAATTTTCCTCAGAAATAAGGTTTGTGACCATTTTATTCTAGAGTGAATGACGAATGAGTTCTCTGTCTGAACCATTGATGATTGTCTGGGCCCTGTAATTAATTGGGAAGTTTCAGCTGTGACGAAGAGAGCCTGCAATCTCTGAGTTTTTTGAAATCGTCCAAAAAGGCTTCGTCCACACCTGAAATTTTAGATCTGTCGTAAAGTGAACGAATTGTTCAAACGATCGATTTTCCCAACTGAATGCAGCGCTTAATAATAATAACAAATGTAAAGATCTTTTCTAGCAAGCCAGCCGCTGAATATTAAGACGAAGGGCTCCACCAGAGATTCTACTAGGCTGATTTCACGTAAATAATATATTTAAACTGTACAAAGATAAAGGACAGAGAGAGAGAGAGAGAGAGAGAGACAGAGAGAGTGAGAGAATCCACCATCAGCATAATTGTTTCTCTGTCTTTTCACGGATCAGCCTAACTAGAAAACACGAAGCCCTGACTTTATTGTACCGATTTATGTGTGTGAGGGAAAGAGCGATAAAGGCGACAGATACACTTCTGTACAGACAAAACATTACACCAAGTTAGCGGCAAGCTGCATTCACATAGACTTTCAACATTTACAAAAGCAGAGTAGAATTCATTATACCAGCACTAATGTTGAGTCCGAAAGGAACTACAGTAAATTGGTAACTTCTTCCGGCATAAATGAAAGCTGTATATTTCCTTGACAACTCGTCCAGCTTGACCTGCCAATAAGAACTCCTCAAATCGATGCTCGTCAAATATTGGACATCCTGGAACCGTTGTATCAGCTCGTCTATGTTTTCCGGATGTGTTCTCACCGGAATTATGATTTTATTTATTTTTTTGGCGTCGAGTACCAGTCTCACAGTTCCATTTGCTTTTGGCACGACCAACAATGGGGAGCAGTATGGGCTTGTAGAGGGTTCGATCAAACCCCATTTCAACATGCGATCTATTTCTTTTTGAACTTGAGCCTTTAACCTCCAGGGAACAGGATAGAAAGTTCTACAATACGTTTCGTGTGGCTTAACGTAGAGATGGCATATGTATCCCTTAATAACTCCTGGCCTTTCGTCAAACACGTTTTCATACACTAATAATAATTCTTTGAGCTGCTTCTTCTGATCTTCAGTAATGCAGTCGGATTCATTTAACTTCTCATACACTAATTGACCGAAATCTCCTTTTACTTGGAACTCATTCTTCACGAGCTGTTTAGAATTTTGTGCAGTCCTGATTACTTGGACACTGATCCCACTATTATATTTTCTGGTAAGGCTTTCTTTTTTCAACAAGTCCAACTCAATTTCTTGTTTATTTACATTTAACCAAATTTTTCCTGTTTTAATATCTATTCTGCATCCGTATTGACGTAGGCTGTCGACTCCGATAATGCAGTCTACCACCAAATTTTTCACAACAAGGAATGTGCTTAATATTGCTACATTTCCGACTTCTACACTAAGTAGTGACTGCACTTTTACATTAGCCGATCTAGCCCCAACGGCGCCTATTATTCTGCAATTTTGAACTGGAAAAATTGGTACTCGTCTTATGTTTCTGATCTTGTTGAATAGAGCCTCCGAAATAACATTTGTGGTTGCAGCTGTGTCTAAAACCACCACTATCAGTACAGTCTCTAAAATGACTAGCACTTCGGCTACTGTCACCTGTTCCTTATCCTCATCTTGGGTGTTCTAAGTCCTCGGTCAATTCATCTGCCAGTAATCGTCCATCACTATACGTTAGCATTGGTACCATATCCTGTTGCCCCTCAACCAATTGTTGACCGCTCCTCCGGGGCACGAGTGGGTCCTTAGAAGTTTGTTGGATTTTGATTCGCCTGGTGGTTGACATCGTCCGTCACTTCGGTAATTACCGGTTGATTCGTAGATGTCCGTCCCCACTGATGTCGGTTATTTGAGTTTATTCCCCCCGGTTGATTCCACTTTCTATTATCGTTATTGTTCCAGGCTTGCGGTCTGAAATTCCTTTCGTTCCCCCATACGGGATTGTATCTTTTCCCATTCCTGTTGTTCCTTGGATAGCCCCTCGCAAGACTATTGCCGGTATTATTGTTGAAATTTTGAGGGGTTTCTCCACTATTTATCGATCTCTGTGCGTTCCCTTGCCTACCATTTGGCGGAGGTTCTATCTCCCTATATTGGAATCTGTTGTTACGGGCTTTCTGGTTGCTCTCTTCTATAATGTCTATATGATCTAACGTCGTGAGGAACGACTCCATGTCTTTATCGTTCCCGTAAATTAATTGATTCCGGATGTCAGTTGGTAATCTTGCCTTAAGTATGTTTATTATGTCTGGCAAAGGCATAGGTCTGTCCCAATATCTAGTTTTGTTTATATATTTTTCAAAATACTTCCTAAGGCTTCCTTTTGAAAAAGAGAAAGGCTCTGGGTAGAGCACCTCCTGCCTTAGGCGTTCCTGTACCCCTTCTGACCAGGATTTTGCTAAAAACGCTTTCTCAAAATCGTCATATGTCGAGCATACAGAAGTCATGTCCGAGGCCCAGATCGCCCCCGAACCTTGTATATACCCCGTAACGAAACTGATCTTCTGCCACTCCGACCAATTTCTAGGTAGCACTCCTCTAAAACTTCGAATGAAAACAATCGGATGAACCCCCCTTTTGTCAGTGTTAACAATCTCAAATTGCCGATGCTTTATCATTTTTTCTTCAGCATGGCAAAGACTTTCGTAATCTCCGTCAGATAAAACTTCACGCGAACTACTAGCTCGTGGCAATTTAATATTCGAGCTACTCACACAAGTCGGTATTATGTGCGAATGTGCAGTAACTGGCTCTATCGTCGCTGCCGACTTCTGCTGCTGGCCTGTATTCATTTGTTCTGAGCCTTGTTGTGAAACGCGTATCGACTCTGCTATCGTTTGTTTCCAATGCTCGAAATCAGCCCCTAACTGCTGTCGCACTTCCTCAAGTCCTTTCGCAAACAAATTCTCTTCCTCTTTGCCACATAGACTCTGGAATGCTGCTTTAACATTTTGCTCAACGTTTTCACACATTAGCCTTTTGCTTTCTAATGTGATTTCGGATAATTTACCCGTTAATACATTAATCTGGTGATCTATAACGTCTTGACGTTCTGTCAGATGTTCCACACTTTCCTTTAGGTTCGTCTGCGTACGTGCCAATTCAGGAAGTTGCGCAATTGCACATGACATGGCATCTTGCTTTCGTACTAACTGCGGAACCATTTCCATCTGTTCGCGTACGGTATCTATCTTAATCGCCACATACTCCTTCATTTCTACACGTACGCGGTGAGTAGATTCCTCACATTGAGCTTTCACCAATTCTATTTGTGCAGTTAATTTTCGTTCCGTCTCTTCGGCCTGATCTTTAAGTTCCTTTGTCTTCGCCTCTATCCGCTGCTCTAATTCGGAAAAACTGTCGTGTAACTGCTGCTTAATCTCAGCTTTCAGATTTTCCTGCCCCTCATTAACTGAGGCGAACTTCGCGTTAATGTCAATTTTTAGATTTTCTTGCCCCTCAGTAACTGAGGCTAATTTCGTATTCATATTATTCATGGTCTCAGTTAACATCTGCATCTGCCTCATGATAATGACCAATGGATCTAATCCATGTTGCGTACTTGCTGTTACATCTCCAGCCGTGTCTACAGGGCGTTCTATCGCGCTATCTGTAGCGATCGGTTCTACAACACTTCTTACTGCATCACTATTATCCGTGCTAACAGCTGAAGGCTGTTGCGTGTTGCTCTGCTCTTATTGAGTCATCGTAAACATTGCCCTAATTAAAACCATATAAATGTTCTATCGTCAATATGTATATATATCCCTTCACACAAGAATACTTCTGTGGCTTCTTTCTTATAGTATATACAGGTAAATGCAAATAGGGCAGGTCAATCGAGCTACGTCTGGCATGAACACAATTAGTGTATGTTCAAATCTACGTCAATTTCCACAATACTAGCAAGCTTTAATAAAAATTTATAGAACTGGCCCTTTTATTTGTAGATGGACTTAATTTGGCTGCGAGTATTTCTTCTCCTTTCCAAGTTAAGTTGTCTCGTCGTAGTTCACATGAAACAGAGAACAAAATTATTTTAACAACGTCCAAAAACGTGTCCTATCACGGATTGGCCATTATAATGAGTTCTACTCTACTTTTGTAAATGATGAAAGTCTGTTTGTGAATGCAGCTTGCCGCTAACTTGGTGTAATGTTTTGTCCGTACAGAAGTGTATTTGTCGCCTATCTTACTCGTTCACCCTCACACATAAATCGGTACAATTAAGTCAGGGCTTCGTGTTTTCTTATTAGGCTGATCCGTGAAAAGACAGACAAACAATTATGCAGATGGAGGATTCTGAGTAATTTCTCGAATTTCATTCGCTCTCTCTCTCTCTCTGTCCTTTATCTGTGTACAGTTTAAATATATTAATTACGAGAAATCAGCCTAGTAGAATCTCTGGTGGAGCCCTTCGTCTTAATATTCGGCGGCTGGCTTGCTAGAAAAGATCTTTACATTTGTTATTATTATTAAGCGCTGCATTCAGTTGGGAAAATCGATCGTTTGAACAATTCGTTCAGTTTACGACAGATCTAAAATTTCAGATGTGGACGAAGCCTTTTTGGACGATTTATAAAAACTCAGAGATTGCAGGCTCTCTTCGTCACAGCTGAAACTTCCCAATTAATTACAGGGCCCAGACAATCATCAATGATTAAGACAGAGAACTCATTCGTCATTCACTCTAGAATAAAATGGTCTCAAACCTTATTTCTGAGGAAAATTGTATATTGAATCCATTTCCGTACATGTTCCGTTTTCTGTTGGTTCCAAGTCACATGCAATTTGCTTTTACAGGTTTTTTCTTTCTCTATACCTATCACGCAAGCGGCACAAACTACCTAGCTCGCTTTAGCGCGAAGACGAGTAAAAAAAATCTCCTTTAGCAATCCGATAATCTTCCAACCGATACTTCCGAAGCTGTTCCTTTATCCCACTATAATAACCATGGAGCATACATATCGGTACCTCTGTTGTTCCAAAGAATAAACGTACTAAAAAAATACCTTGGCGTCGACGAGCTGTCGGCGCATATATTACTAGAAAATCTGATCAGATACTTTTCAAACGTAAAAACATGTGGATGATTTGGTTGACCATTATTAATTATTGCGTGGTAGAGGGTAATTTTCCGTGGGGAGATTACACCTCGCTCCCTCACATTGACGAATTAACACAGAAATTGCGTCGCTATGAAATACTATGTGTTCTATGACTTCTCCTTCTAAATCGAGTAACGTTTCTATGGAAAGGACTGGATTTTCGTTTGGGATACGACTATCTCCATTCCGATGCTCTATTCCTTCTTTACTGCATCCCTCGCTCCCTCACATTGACGAGTTAACACAGAAATTGCGTCGCTATGAAATACTGTGGGTTCTATGACTTCTCCTTCTAAATGGAGTAACGTATCTATGGAAACGACAGGATTTCTTTACGGATACGAGTATCTCCTCTCCGATGCACTATTCCTTCTTTACTGCATCCATGGCTCCCTCACATTGAGGAAGGAACACAGAAATTGCGTCGCTATGAAAAATTTTCGGTTCTATGACTTCTCCTTCTAAATCGAGTAACTTTTCTATGGAAACGACTGGATTTCCTTTTGGGATACGAGTATCTCATTTACGATGCATTATTCCGTCTTTACTGCATGCATCGCTCCCTCACATTGACGAATTAACACAGAAATTGCGTCGCTATGACATACTAAGGGTGCTATGGCTTCTCCTTCTAAATCGAGAAAGGTTTCGATGGAATCGACAGGATTTTCTTTTGGGATACGACTATCTCCTTTCCGATGCACCATTCCTTCTTTACTGCATCCCTCGCTCCCTCACACTGACGAATTAACACAGAAATTGATCGCTAAGAGATACTATGGGTTCTATGACTTCTCCTTCTACATCTAGTAACGGTTCTATGGAAACTACAAGATTTTCTTTTGGGATACGACTATCTCCATTCCGATGCATTATTCCTTCTCTACTGCATCCCTCACTCCCTCACATTTACGAATTAACACAAAAAATGCGTCGGTATGAAATACTATGGGTTCTATGACTTCTCCTTCTAAATCCAGTAACGTTTCAATGGATACGACAGGATTTTCTTTTGGGATACGACTATTTCCTCTCCGATGCACTATTCCTTCTTTACTGCAACCCTGGTGTGATATTCGCTATTTTTGACTACATTAAAACAGCAAATACGAGCAGTTAATACTTTCAGCCAGATGGCAGATACTTGTTTGAAAATAATGATTAATGTATAATGAGGCGTCGCATGGCGACGGTGGAATTTTCTAAATAATGTAATTCGTCGTCTTTGGGCGGCAAACAGAAAAATACGGATAGATATGTGATCCTTCACTACTTTGTTCGCTGAAGAACAAATGAAGCCTTGAGCGCTAAAAAGACTTGTACTGTTTTCTCAAGTAAGACGGACGCAGATTTGTGGCAGTCTGATCAAATTTTTTACTAAATGTATAAAAACGTGTGATGTCTGAGTTTGAGTGAAGTGTAAAGAACTGTTATAACTTACCGTGACGACGCACGAGCGACTCAAAGTAGACAATGGCCATATAAAAGAGCGCTCAGTGGACATGATACGGACATAAAAATCTACCGTCATTGTAGTACTAAGCTTAAGGTACGATATATGTTTTAGTTTATAATAAATATTTGTTCTGGGAATACTGAATCATTTAGCAGTGCTCATTCCTATCATCTCCTCAGTATTATTTTCATTTTAATTATGCATTTTGCTAAGATTACAGACACCAAAATCAGCAGTCCAATGTGTGTGTTATATTGATAAAAAGAAAACTGTTTTATCGTCTTCTTGCATCAGCTTTAATATTGAATTTCCCTTTTGTGTGATGTTACAGTTGTTTTTGCGCCCTAAAGAACTTTCTGGTCCCTTAGGAAATTGTTTTGTCATAACAATAACTTCACAACCGGGTATGGTCGTATCTACGATCATGAAGTAATTGGAAAGACGATAATGCGATTTCTTAATCAATAGCCCGCTAGTTGTGACTGCCTACAGAAACGCGAAACTGCAAGTAAATACTAATCACATCTCATAATGCAATATTTTATGACAAAGTTCAATCCATGATTCTTACGCCAAATGTGATTGATAAAACAGTAAGCTAAATCTCAATTTCCAACTTTCCATTGATTAACAACATCACTTCTATTCTGTAACATCACACTGGCTCCCTCACATTGAGGAAGTAACACGGAAATTGCGTCGCTATGAAAAAATTTGGGTTCTATGACTTCCCCTTCTAAATCGAGTAACGTTTCTATGGAAACGACAGGATTTTCTTTCGGGTTACGAGTATCTCATTTACGATGCACTATTCCTTCTTTACTGCATGCATCGCTCCCTCACATTGACGAATTAACACATAAATTGCGTAGCTATGAAATACTAAGGGTGCTATGACTTCTTCTGATTCTAAATCGAGTAACGTTTCTATGGAATCGACAGGATTTTCTTTAGGCATACGAGTATCTCCTCTCTGATGCACTATTCCTTCTTTACTGCATGCATCGGTCCCTCAAATTGACGAATTAACACAGAAATTGCGTCGCTATGAAATACTATGGGTACTATGTCTTCTCCTTCTAAATCGAGTACCGTTTCTATGGAAACGACAGGATTTTCTTTTGCGATACGAGTATCTCCTCTCCGATGCACTATTCCATCTTTACTGCATCCCTCACTCCCTCACATTGACGAGTTAACACAGAAATTGCGTCGCTATGAAATGCTATTGGTTCTATGACTGCTCCTTCTAAATCGAGTAACGTATCTATGGAAACGACAGGATTTTCTTTTGGGATACGAGTATTTCCTTTCCGATGTACTAATCGTTCTTTACTGCATCCCTCGCTCCCTCACATTAACTAATGAACACAGAAATTGTGTTGCTATGAAATACTATGTGTTCTATGACATCTCCTTCCAACTCGAGTGATTGTTCTATGGAAACGACAGGATTTTCTTTTGGGATACGCCCATCTCCTTTTGAGATGCACCATTCCTTCTTTACTGCATCCTCGCTCCCTCACATTAACGAATTAACACAGAAATAGCGACGCTATGAAATACTATGTGTTCTATGACTTCACCATCTAAATCTAGTAACGTTTCTAGGGAATGGACAGGATTTTCTTTTGGGATACGAGTATCTCCTTTCCGATGCTCTATTCCTTCTCTACTGCATCCCTCGCTCCCTGACATTGACGAAATAACACAGAAATTTCGTCGCTATAAAATACTATGGGTACTATGCATTCTCCTTCTAAATCGAGTACCGTTTCTATGGAAACGACAGGATTTTCTTTTGCGATACGAGTATCTCCTCTCCGATGCACTATTCCATCTTTAATGCATCCCTGGCTCCCTCACATTGAGGAAGGGAAACAGAAATTGCGTCACTATGAAATAATTTGTGTTCTATGACTTCTTCTTCTAAATCGAGTAACGTTTCTATGGAAACGACAGGATTTTTCATTTGGGATACGAGTATCTCCACTACGATGCACTTTTCCTTCTTTACTGCATGCATCGTTCCCTCACATTGACAAATTAACACAGAAATTGCGTCGCTATGAAATTCTGTGGGTTCTATGACTTCTCCTTCTAAATCGAGTAACGTTGCTTTGGAAACGACAGGATTTCCTTTTGGAATAGGAATACCTCCATTCTGATGCACTATTCCTTCTGTACTGCATCCCTCGCTCCCTCACATTGACGATTAAACAGAGAAATTGCGTCGCAATGAAATACTATGGGTTCTATGACTTCCCCTTCTATATAATGTTTCTATGGAAACGACAGGATTTTCTTATGGGCTTCGACTATCTCCTTTCCGATGCTCTAATCCAACTTTACTGCATCCCTCGCTCCCTCACATTGACGAATTAACACAGAAATTGCGGTGCTATGAAATACTATGGGTTCTAAGACATTTCCTTCCAACTCGAATAACGTTTCTATGGAAACGACAGGTTTTTCTTTTGGGACACGACTATCTCCTTTACGATGCAATATTCCTTCTTTACTGCATTCCTCGCTCCTTCACATTGACGAATTTACACAGAAATGGATCGATATGAAATACTATGGGTCCCATGACTTCTTCTTCTGAATCGAGTAACGTTTCAATGGAAACGACAGGATTATCTTTCGGGATATGAGTATGTCCTCTCCGATGCATTATTCATTACTTACTGCATCCCAGGCTCCCTCACATTGAGGATGTATCACAGATATTGCGTCGCTATGAAAAAATTTTTGTTCTATGACTTCTCCTTCTAAATCGAGTAACGTTGCTATGGAAACAACAGGATTTTCTTTTGGGATACGAGTACCTCCTTTCCCATGCACTATTCCTTTTTTACTGCATCCCTAGCTCCCTCACATTGACGAATTTACACAGAAATTGCGTCGCTATGAAATGCTATGGGTTCCATGTCTTCTCCTTCTAAGTCTCGTAACGTTTCTATGGAAACGACAGGATTTTCTTTTGGAATACGACTATTTCCTTTCCGATGCACAATTCCTTCATTACTACATCCCTCACTCCCTCACATTGGCGAATTATCACAGACATTTCGTCGCTATGATATTGTATGGGCTCTATGACTTCTCCTTCCAAATTGAGTAAAGTTTCAATGGAAACGACGGGAATTTCATTTGGGATACGAGTATCTCCTTTCCGATGCACTATTCCCTTTTACTGCATCCCTCGCTCCCTCACATTGTCGAATTAACACAGAAATTGCGTCGCTATGAAATACTATGGGATCTATGACTTCTCGTTCTGATCGAGTAACGTTGTTATGGAATCGACAGGATTTTCTTTTGGGATACGACTATCTCCTTTCCGATGCATTTTTCCTTCTTTACGGTATCCCTTGCACCCCCACATTGCGAATTAAAACAGAAATTGATCGCTATGATATACTATGGGTTCTATGACTTCTCCTTCTAAATCGAGTAACGTTTGTATGGAAACGACAGGATTTATTTTGGGATACGAGTATTACCTTTCCGATGCACAATTCCTTCTTTACTGCATCCCTCGCTCCCTCACATTGACGAATTAACACAGAAATTGCAGTGCTTTGAAATTCTATGGGTTCTAAGACATTTCCTTCCAACTCGAGTAACGTTTCTATGGACACGACAGGTTTTTCTTTTGGGATACGACTAACTCCTTTGCGATGCACTATTCCTTCTTTACTGCATTCCTCGCTCCCTCACATTGACGAATTAACACAGAAATGGATCGCTATGAAATACTATGGGTTCCATGACTTCTCCTTCTGATTCGAGTAACGTTTCAATGGAAACGACAGGATTATCTTTCGGGATACGAGTATGTCCTCTCCGATGTATTATTCCTTCCATACTGCATCCCTGGCTCCCTCACATTGAGGAAGTAACACAGATATTGCGTCGCCATGAAAAATTTTTTTTTCTATGACTTCTCCTTCTAAATCGAGTAACGTATCTATGGAAACGACAGGATTTTCTTTCGGGATACGACTATCTCCTTCCCGATGCACTATTCCTTCTTTACTGCATGCATCGCTCCCTCACATTAACGAATTAACACAAAAATTGCGTCGCTATGAAATACTGTGTGTTCTATGACTTCTCCTTCTAAATCGAGTAATGTTGCTATGGAAACGACAGGATTTTCTTTTGGAATACGAGTACCTCCTTTCCGATGCACTATTCCTTCTGTACTGCATCCCTCGCTCCCTCACACTGACAATTTAACACAGAAATTACGTCGCTACGAAATACTATGGGTTCTATGACATCTCCTTCTAAATAGAGTAATGTTTCTATCCAAAGGACAGGATTTTCTTATGGGGTACGACTATCTACTTTCCGATGCTCTATTCCCACTTTACTGCATCCCTCGCTCCCTCTCATTAACGAATTACAACAGAAATTGCGTCGCTATGAAATTGAATGGGTTCTATGACTTCTCCTTCCAAATCGAGTAAAGTTTCAATGGAAACGACGGGATTGTCATTTGGGGTACGAGTATCTCCTTTCCGATGCACTATTCCTTCTGTACAGCATGCATCGCTCCCTCACATTAACGAATTAACACAGATATTGCGTCGCTATGAAATACTGTGGGTTCTACGACTTCTCCTTCTAAATCGAGTAACGTTGCTATGGAAACGACAGGATTTTCTTTTGGGATACTAGTATCTCCTTTCCGATGCACTATTCCTTCTTTACTGCATCCATGGCTCCCTCTCATTGAGGACGTAACACAGAAATTGCGTCGCAATGAAAAATTTAAGATTCTATGACCTCTCCTTCTAAATCGGGTAACGTTTCTATGGAAACGACAGGATTTTCTGTTGGGATACGAGTATCTCATTTACGATGCATTACTCCTTCTTTACTGCATGCATCGGTCTATCACATTGACGAATTAACACAGACATTGCGTCGCTATGAAATACTAAGGGTGCTATGGCTTCTCCTTCTAAATCGAGTAACGTTACTATGGGAACGACAGGATTTTATATTGGGACACGAGTATCTCCTTTCTGATGCACTATTCCATCTTTACTGCATCACTCGCTCCCTCACATTGACGAATTATGACAGAAATTGCGTCGCTATGAAATACTCCGTGTTCAATGACTTCTCCATCGAAATCGAGTAACGCTTCTGTGGAATGGACAAGATTTTCTTTTGGGATACGACTATCTCCTTTCCGATGCTCTATTCCTCCTTTACTGCATCCCTCGCTCCCTCACATTGATGAATTAACACAGAAATTGCGTCGCTATGAAATACTATGGGTTCTATGACTTCTCCTTCTAAATCGAGTACGTTTCTATGGAAACATCAGGATTTTCTTTTGGGATACGGGTATCTCCTTTCCGATGCACTTTTCCTTCTTTACTGCATCCCTCGCTCCCTCACATTGACGAATTAACACAGAAATGGATCGCTATGAAATACTATGGGTTCCAAGACTTCTCCTTCTGAATCGAGTAACGTTTGAATGGAAACGACAGGATTATCTTTTGGGATACGAGTATGACCTCACCGATGCATTATTCCTTCGTTACTGCATCCCTGGCTCCCTCACATTGAGGAAGTAACACAGATATTGCGTCGCTATGAAAAAATTTTTGTTCTATGACTTCTCCTTCTAAATCGAGCAATGTTTCTATAAGAACGACAAGATTTTCTTTTGGGATAGACTATCTCTTTTCCGATGCACTATTCCTTCTATACTGCATGCATCGCTCCCTCACATTAACGAATTAACTCAGAAATTGCGTCGCGATGAAATACTGTGTGTTCTACGACTTCTCCTTCTAAATCGAGTAACGTTGCTAAGGAAACGAAAGGATTTTCTTTTGGAATACGAGTACCTCCTTTCCGATGCACTATTCCTTCTGTACTGCATCCCTCGCTCCCTCACATTGACGAATTAACACAGAAATTGCGTCGGAATGAAATTGTATGGGTTCTATGATTTCTCCTTCCAAATCGAGTAACGTTTCAATGGAAACGACAGGATTTTCATTTGGGATACGAGTATCTCCTTTCCGATGCACTATCCCTACTTTACTGCATCCCTAGCTCCCTCACATTGACGAATTAACACAGAAATTGGGTCGCTATGAAATACTATGGGTTCTATGTCTTCTCCTTCTAAATCTGGTAACGTTTCTATGGAAACGACTGGAATTTATTTTGATATACGAATATCTCCTTTCCGATTCACTATTCCATCTTTACTGCATCACTCGCTCCCTCACATTGACGAATTAACACAGAAATTGCGTCGCTATGAAATACTATGTGTTCTATGACTTCTCCATCTAAATCGAGTGACGTCTCTATGGAATGGACAGGATTTTCTTTTAGGATACGACTATCTCCTTTCCGATGCTTTATTCCTACTTTATTGCATCCATCGCTTCCTCACATTGACGAATTAACACAGAAATTGCGTCGCAGTGAAAATTTTCGATTCTATGACCTCTCCTTCTAAATCGAATAACGTTTCTATGGAAACGACAGGATTTTCTTTTGGGATACGGGTATCTCAATTACGATGCATTACTCCTTCTTTACTGCATGCATCGCTTTACCACAGTGACGAATTAACACAGACATTGCGTCGCTATGAAATACTAAGGATGCTATGGCTTCTCCTTCTAAATCGAGTAACGTTTCTATGGAAACAACAGGATTTTCTTTTGAGATAGGAGTATCTCATTTACGATGCACTATTCCTTCTCTACTGCATGCATCGCTGCCTGACATTGACGAATTGACACAGGAATTGCGTTGCTATGAAAAACTATGGGATCTGTGACATCTCCATCCAACAAGAGTAACGTTTCCATGAAAACGACAGGATTTTCTAGTGGGATATGACTATCGCTTTTCCGATGCACTATTCCTTCTTTACTGCATCCCTCGCTCCCTCACTTTGACGAATTAACACAGAAATTGCGTCGCTATGAAATACTACGGTTTCTATGTCTTCTCCCTCGAAATCGAGTTACGTTTCTATGGAAAGGACAGGATTTAATATTGGGATCCGAGTATTTCCTTTTCCGATGCACTATTCCATCTTTACTGCATCCTTCGCTTTCTCACATTGACGAATAAACACAGAAATCGCGTCGCTATGAATAACTATGGGTTCTATGACTCCGATTTCTAAATCGAGTAACTTTCTATGGAAACGACAGGATTTTCTTTTGGGATACGAGTATCTCCATGCCGATGCCCTATTCCTTCTTTACTGCCTCCCTCGCTCCCTCACATTGACGAACTAACTCAGAAATTGCGTCGCTATGAGATACTATGGGTTCTATGACTTCTCCTTCTAAATCGAGTAAGGTTTCTATGGAAACGACAGGATTTTCTTTCGGGATACGACTATCTATTTTCCGCCGCAATATTCCTTCTTTACTGCATCCATCGCTCCCTCACATTGACGAATTAACACAGAAATTGCGTCGCTATGAAATACTATGGGTTCTAAGACATCTCCTTCTGAAACGAGTAAGGTTTCTATGGAACCGACAGGATTGCCTTTTGGGATACGAGTATCTCCTTTCCGATGGACTACTCCTTCTTAACTGCATCCCTCGAGCCGTCACACTGACGAATTAACACAGAAATTGCATCGCCATGAAATACTATGGGTACTATGACATCTCCTTCTAAATCGAGTAACGTTTCTGTGAATACGACAGGATTTTCTTTTGGGATACGAATATCTCCTTTCCGATGCAGTATTCCTTCCTTACTGCATCCTTCGCTCCCTCACATTGACGAATAAACACAGAAATGGCATTGCTATGAATAACTATGGGTTCTATGACTTCTCCTTCTAAATCGAGTAACGTTTCTGTGCATACGAGCGGACATTCTTTTGGGATACGAATATCTCCTTTCCGATGCAGTATTCCTGCTTTACTGCATCCTTCGCTTTCTCACATTGACGAATAAACACAGAAATTGCGTCGCTATGAATAACTATGGGTTCTATGACTCTTGTTTCTAAATCGAGTAACGTTTCTATGGAACCGACAGGATTTTCTTTTGGGATACGAGTATCTCCTTTCTTATGCTCTATACCTTCTTTACTGCATCCCTGGCTCCCTCACATTGACGAATTATCACAGACATTACGTCGCTATGAAATACTATGGGTTCTATGACTACTCCTTCTAAATCGAGTAACGTTTCTATGGAAACGACAGTATTTTCTTTGGAGATACGACTATCTCCTTTCAGATGCACTATTCCTTCCTTACTGCATGCATCGCTTTATCACATAGACGAATTAACACAGACATTGGGTCGCTATGAAATACTAAGGGTGCCATGGCTTCTCCTTCTAAATCGAGTAACGTTTCTATGGAAACAACAGGATTTTCTTTTGGGATACGAGTATCTCATTTACGATGCACTATTCCTTCTTTACTGCATGCATCACTCCCTCACATTGACGAATTAACACAGGAACTGAGTTGCTATGACACACTATTGGATCTATGACATCTCCTTCCAACCCGAGTAACGTTTCTATGAAAACGACAGGATTTTCTTTGGGATACGACTATATCTTTTCTGATGCACTATTCCTTCTTTACTGCATCCCTCGCTTCCTCACATTGACGAATCAATACAGAAATTGCGTCGCTATGAAATACTACCGAATCTATGATTTTTCCCTCTAAATCGAGTTACGTTTCTATGGAAACGACAGGATTTTATATTGGGATCCGAGTATCTCCTTTCCGATGCACTATTCCATCTTTACTGCATCACTCGCTCCCTCACATTGATGAATTAATACAGAAATTGCGTCACTATGAAATACTATGGGTTCTATGACTTCTCCTTCTATATCGAGTACGTTTCTATGGTAACATCAGGATTTTCTATTGGGATACGGGTATCTCGTTTCCGATGCACTATTCCTTTTTTACTGCATCCCCGCTCCCTCACATTGACGAATTAAGACAGAAATTGATCGCTATGAAATACTATGGGTTCTGTGACTTCTCCTTCTAAATCGAGTGACGTTTCTATGGAAAGGACAGGATTTTCTTTTAGGATACGACTATATCCTTTCCGATGCTCTATTCCTACTTTACTGCATCCCTCGCTCTCTCACATTGACGAATTAACACAGAAATTGCGTCGCTATGAAATACTATGGGTTCTATGACTTATTCTTCGAAATCGAGTAACATTTCTACGGAACCGACAGGATTTATTGTGGGATACGAGTATCTCCTATCCGATGCACTATTCCTACTTTACTGCATCCATGGCTCCCTCACATTGAGGAAGTAACACAGAAATTGCGTCGCAATGAAAAATTTTCGATTCTACGACCTCTCCTTCTAAATCGAGTAACGTTTCTATGGAAACGACAGGACTTTCTATTGGGAATACGACTATCTCCTTTCCGATGCACAATTCCTTCATTACCGCATCCCTCGCTCCCTCACATTGACGAATTATCACAGTAATTGCTTCGCTGTGAAATACTATGTGTTTATTGTCTTCTAATTCTAAATCTAGTAACGTTTCTATGGAAACGACAGGATATTCATTTGGGATACGAGTAACTCCTTTCCGATGCACTATTCCCTTTTACTGCATCCCTCGCTCCCTCACATTGTCGAATTAACACAGAAATTGCGTCGCTATGAAATACTATGGAATCTATGTTATAGGGAGCTCCAACGTTAGGCGGGTTATGGAGCCCCTTAGGAAAATAGCGGGCAGGTCGGGGAAGAATGCCGGTGTGCTTGCCGTGGGGTCTCGTCCGTAGTGTGGAGGAGGCCCTTCCGGCAGCTATTGAACGCACTGGGTGTGACCGGCTGCAGATAGTTGCACATGTCGGAACGAATGACGCCTGCCGCTTGGGTTCTGAGGCCATCCTTGGTTCCTTCCGGCGGCTGGCTGATTTGGTGAAAACAACCAGCATCGCACGCGGAGTGCAAGCTGAGCTTAATATCTGCGGCATAGTGCCCAGAGTCGATCGCGGTCCTCTGGTTTGGAGCCGTGTGGAGGGTCTAAACCAGAGGCTCAGACGACTCTGCGACTATAATGGTTGCAAATTAATCGACCTCCGTTATTGGGTGGAGAACTGTAGGGCCCCCCTGGACAGGTCAGGCGTGCACTACACACCGGAAGCAGCTACTAGGGTAGCAGGGGTTTTTAGGTTAGAGGGACCCCCCCTTGGGCGAAACGATAAAATACCTGACGGCTTACCAGAGAGGACATTATCATCGTTGATAAAGAACGTCCGTCCTCAGAGACCAAAAACAGGAAAAGTCAACGTAATATTGGTAAACTGCAGGAGTATCCAGGGCAAGGTTCCTGAATTAGTATCTCTTATTGAAGGAAATAGTGCGCATATAGTATTAGGAACGGAAAGTTGGTTAAAACCGGAAGTGAACAGTAACGAAATCCTAGACACAGAATGGAATATATACCGCAAGGATAGGATAAACGCCAATGGTGGAGGAGTATTTATAGCAGTAAAGAATTCAATAATATCCAGTGAAGTTATTAGCGAATGCGAATGTGAAATAATCTGGGTTAAGTTAAGTATCAAAGGCGGGTCAGATATGATAGTCGGATGCTTCTATAGAGCACCTGCATCAGCAACCGTAGTAGTTGAGCGCCTCAGAGAGAACCTGCAGAACGTCGTGAAGAAGTTTCGTGATCATACTATTGTAATAGGGGGAGACTTCAATCTACCAGGTATAGAATGGGATAGTCACACAATCAGAACTGGAGCCAGGGACAGAGACTCTTGTGACATTATCCTGACTGCCTTGTCCGAGAATTACTTCGAGCAGATAGTTAGAGAACCAACTCGTGAAGCTAACGTTTTAGACCTCATAGCAACAAATAGACCGGAACTTTTCGACTCCGTGAATGTAGAAGAGGGTATCAGTGATCATAAGTCAGTGGTTGCATCAATGACTACAAGTGTAATAAGAAATGCCAAGAAAGGAAGGAAAATATATTTGCTTAACAAGAGTGATAGGGCACAAATCGCAGAATATCTGAGTGACCACCATCAAACGTTCATTTCTGAGGAAGAGGATGTGGAACAAAAATGGAAAAAATTCAGGAACATCGTCCAGTACGCCTTAGATAAGTTCGTACCGACTAAGGTCCAAAGCGAGGGGAAAGATCCACCGTGGTATAACAATCGTGTACGAAAGGTACTACGGAAACAAAGAAAGCTTCATCATAGGTTTAAGAGTAGTCGAATCATAGCTGATAAGGAAAAGCTCAACGAAGCGAAAAAGAGCGTAAAGAGAGCAATGAGAGAAGCATTCAACGAATTCGAACATAAAACATTGGCAAACAATCTAAACAAGAACCCTAAAAAGTTTTGGTCATATGTAAAATCGGTAAGCGGATCTAAATCCCCTATTCAGTCACTCGTTGACCACGATGGCACCGAAACCGAGGACGACCGAAGAAAGGCAGAAATATTGAAATCAGTGTTCCGAAACTGTTTCACTGCGGAAAATCGTAACACGGTCCCTGACTTCAGCCGTCGCACGGACGCCAAAATGGAAAATATTGAAATAAACGATATCGGAATTGAAAAACAACTGCTATCACTTAGTAGCGGAAAAGCATCCGGACCAGACGAAATACCCTTAAGATTCTACAGTGATTATGCTAAAGAACTTGCCCCCTTTCTATCAGCAATTTATCGTAGATCGCTGGAAGAACGTAAAGTACCTAGCGACTGGAAGAAAGCGCAGGTCGTTCCCATTTTCAAGAAGGGTCATAAATCAGATGCGAATAATTATAGGCCTATTTCGCTTTCGTCAATCTGTTGTAGAATAATGGAACATGTTTTGTGTTCTCGTATTATGACGTTCTTAGATAATACAAATCTCCTTCATCATAACCAACATGGATTCCGCAAACAGAGATCATGTGAAACTCAGCTCGCCCTATTTGCCCAAGAAATTCGCAGTGCCGTAGACACTGGCGAGTAGATTGATGCCGTATTCCTGGACTTCAGGAAGGCATTTGATACGGTTCCGCAGTTACGTTTAGTGAAAAATTACGAGCTTACGGAATATCGGACCAGGTTTGTGATTGGATTCAGGATTTCCTAGAAGAAAGAACACAACATGTCATTCTTAACGGTTCAAAATCTGCAGATGTAGAGGTAATTTCGGGAGTACCGCAGGGAAGCGTGATAGGACCTTTATTGTTTACAGTATACATAAATGACTTAGTTGACAACATCGGTAGCTCCGTGAGGCTATTTGCAGATGACACGGTTGTCTACAAGAAAGTAGCAACATCAGAAGACTCGTACGTACTCCAGGAGGACCTGCAGAGGATTAATGCATGGTGCGACAGCTGGCAGCTTTCCCTAAACGTAGATAAATGTAATATAATGCGCATACATAGGGGCAGAAATCCATTCCAGTACGATTATGCCATAGGTGGTAAATCATTGGAAGCGGTAACGACCGTAAAATACTTAGGAGTTACTATCCGGAGCGATCTGAAGTGGAATGATCACATAAAACAAATAGTGGGAAAAGCAGGCGCCAGGTTGAGATTCATAGGAAGAATTCTAAGAAAATGTGACTCATCGACGAAGGAAGTAGCTTACAAAACGCTTGTTCGTCCGATTCTTGAGTATTGCTTATCAGTATGGGACCCTTACCAGGTTGGATTAATAGAAGAGATAGACATGATCCAGCGAAAAGCAGAGCGATTCGTCATGGGGACATTTAGTCAGCGCGAGAGCGTTACGGAGATGCTGAACAAGCTCCAGTGGCGGACACTTTAAGAAAGGCGTTACGCAATACGGAGAGGTTTATTATCGAAATTACGAGAGAGCACATTCCGGGAAGAGATGGGCAACATATTACTACCGCCCACATATATCTCGCGTAATGATCACAACGAAAAGATCCGAGAAATTAGAGCAAATACGGAGACTTACAAGCAGTCGTTCTTCCCACGCACAATTCGTGAATGGAACAGGGAAGGGGGGATCAGATAGTGGTACAATAAGTACCCTCCGCCACACACCGTAAGGTGGCTCGCGGAGTATAGTTGTAGATGTAGATGTATGACTTCTCCTTCTGATCGAGTAACGTTTTTATGGAATCGACAGGATTTTCTTTTGGGATACGACTATCTCCTTTCCGATGCATTTTTCCTTCTTTACGGCATCCCTTGCATTCCCACATTGACGAATTAACACAGAAATTGATCGCTATGAAATACTATGGGTTCTATGACTTCTCCTTCTAAATCGAGTAACGTTTGCATGGAAACGACAGGATTTTCATTTGGGATACGAGTATTTCCTTTCCGATGCACAATTCCTTCTTTACTGCATCCCACGCTCCCTCACATTGACGATTTAACACAGAAATTGCGGTGGTATGAAATACTATGGGTTCTAAGACATTTCCTTCCAACTCGAATAACGTTTCTATGGAAACGACAGGATTTTCTTTTGGGATACGACTATCTCCATTGCGATGCACTATTCCTTCTTTACTGCATCCCTCGCTCCCTCAAATTGACGAATTAACACAGAAATTGCGTCGCTATGAAATTGTATGGGTTCTATGACTTCTCCTACCAAATCGAGTAACGTTTCAATGGAAACGACAGGATTTTCATTTGGGATACGAGTATCTCCTTTCCGATGTACTATTCCTTCTTTACTGCATCCCTAGCTCCCTCACATTGACGAATTAACACAGAAATCGAGTCGCTATGAAATACTATGTGTTCGATGACTTCTCCATCTAAATCGAGTGACGTTTCTGTTGAATGGACAGGATTTTCTTTTAGGATACGACTATCTCCTTTCCGATGCTCTATTCCTACTTTATTGCATCCCTCGCTTCCTCACATTGACGAATTAACACAGAAATTGCGTCGCTATGAAATACTATGGGTTCTATGACTTCTCTTTCTAAATCGAGTAACGTTTCCATGCAAACGACCGGATTTATTTAAGGATACGAGTATCCCCTCTCCGACGCACTATTCCTTCTTTACTGCATCCATGGCTCCCTCTCATTGACGAAGTAACACAGAAATTGCGTCGCAATGAAAATTTTTCCATTCTATGACCTCTCCTTCTAAATCGAGTAACGTTTCTATGGAAACGACAGGATTTTCTTTTGGAATACGGGTATCTCTTTTACGATGCATTACTCCTTCTTTACTGCATGCATCGCTTTACCACATTCACGAATTAACACAGACATTGCGTCGCTATGAAATACTTAGGGTGCTATGGCTTCTCCTTCTAAATCGAGTAACGTTTCTATGGAAACAACTGGATTTTCTTTTGGGTTACGAGTATCTCATTTACGATGCACTATTCCTTCTTTACTGCATGCATCGCTCCCTGACATTGACGAATTGACACAGGAATTGCGTTACTATGAAATACTATGCGATCTATGGCATCTCCTTCCAACCCGAGTAACGTTTCTATGAAAAGGACAGGATTTTCATGTGGGATACGACTATCTCCTTTCCGATGCACCATTCCTTCTTTACTGCATCCCTCGCTCCCTCACATTGACGAATTAACACAGAAATTGCGTCGCTATGAAATACTATGGGTTCTATGGATTCTCCTTCTCAATGGAATAACGTTTCTATGCAAAAGAAAGGATTTTCTTTTGGGATACGGGTATCTCCTTTCCGATGCACTATTCCTTCTTTACAGCATCCCGCATTCCCTCACATTGACGAATTAACACAGGTATTGATCGCAATGTAATACTATGGGTTCTATGACTTCTCCTTCTAAATCGAGTAACGTTTCTATGGAAACGATAGGATTTACTTTTGGGATACGAGTATCTCCTTTATAATGCACTATTCCTTCTTTACTGCATCCCTCGCTCCCTCACATTGTTGAATTAACTCAGATTTTGCGTTGCTATGAAATACTATGAGTTCTATGACTTCTCCTTCTAAATCGAATAACGTGTCTATGGAAACGAAAGGATTTTCTTTTGGGATACGAGTATCCCCTTTTCAATGCGCTATTCCTTCTGTACTGCATCCCTCGCTCCGTCACATTGACGAATTAACATAGAAATTGCGTTGTTATGAAATACTATGCGTTCTATGACATCTCCTTCTAAATCGAATAACGTTTCTATGGAAACGAAAGGATTTTCTTTTGGGATACGAGTATCTCCTTTCCGATGCAGTATTCCTTCTTTACTGCATCCTTCGCTCCCTCACATTGACGAATAAACACAGATATGGCATTGCTATGAATAACTATGGGTTCTATGACTCCTCCTTCTATATCGAGTAACGTTTCTATGGAAACGACAGGATTTTCTTTTGGGATACGAGTATCACCTTTTCAATGCGCTATTCCTTCTGTACTGCATCCCTCGCTCCGTCACATTGACGAATTAACACAGAAATTGCGTCGCTATGAAATACTATGGGGTCTATGACTTCTCCTTCTAAATCGAGTAACGTTTCTATGCATACGAGAGGATTTTCTATTGGGATACGAATATCTCCTTTCCGATGCAGTATTTCCGCTTTACTGCACCCTTCGCTTTCTCACATTGACGAATAAACACAGAAATTGCGTCGCTATGAATAACTATGGGTTCTATGACACCTCTTTATAAATCGAGTAACGTTTCTATGGAAACGAAAGGATTTTTCTTTGGGATACGAGTATCTCCATGCCGATGTACTATTCCTTCTTTACTGCCTCCCTCGCTCCCTCACATTGACGAATTAACACAGAAATTGGGTCGCTATGAAATACTATGGGTTCTATGACATCTCCTTCTGAATGGAATATGGTTTCTATGGATCCGACAGGATTTCCTTTTGGGATACGAGTATCTCCATTCCGATGGACTACTCCTTCTTAACTGCATCCCACGCTCCGTCACACTGACGAATTAACACAGAAATTGCATCGCCATGAAATACTATGGGTACTATGACATCTCCTTCTAAATCGAAAAACGTTTCTGTGAATACGACAGGATTTTCTTTTGGGATACGAATATCAATTTTTCCTATGCACTATACCTTCTTTACTGCATCCCTAACTCCACACATTGACGAATTAACACAGAAACTACGTCGCTATGAAATACTATGGGTTCTATGTCTGCTCCTTCTAAATGGTGTAAATTTTCTAAGGAAACGACCGTATTTTCTTTTGGGAAACGGTTATCTCCTTTGCGATACACTATTCCTTCTTTACTGCATCCCGCGCTATCTCACATTGACGAATTAACACAGAAATTGCGGCGCTATGATATACTATGGGTTCTATGATTTCTCCTTCTAAATCGAGTAACGTTTCTACGGATACGACAGGATTTTCTTTTGGGATACGAGTATCCCCCTTCCGATGCACTACTCCTTCCTTACTGCATTCCTCGCTCCCTAACATTGACGAATTAACACAGAAGTTGCGACGCTATGAAATACTGTGGGTTCTATGACTTCTCCTTCTAAATCGAGTAATGTATCTTTGGATATGACAGGATTTTCTTTTGGGATACGAGTATCTCCTTTCCGATGCAGTATTCCTTCTTTATTGCATCCTTCGCTCCCTCACATTGACGAATAACCACAGAAATTGCATTGCTATGACTAACTATTGGTTCTATGACTCCTCCTTCTAAATCGAGTAACGTTTCTATGGAAACGACAGGATTTTCTTTTGGGATACGATTAACTTCTCTCCGATGCACTAGTCCTACTTCACTGCATCCCTCGCTCCCTGACATTGACGAATTAACTCAGAAATTGCGTCGCTATGAAATACTATGGGTTCTATAACTTCTCTTTCTAAATAGAGTAACGTTTCTATGGAAACGACAGGATTTTCTATTGGGATACGACTATCTCCGTTCCAATTCACTATTACTTCCTTACTGCATTCCTCGCACCCTCACATTGACGAATTAACACAGAAATTGCGTCGCTATGAAATACTTTGTGTTCTATGACTTCTCATTCTAAATCGAGTAACGTTTCTATGGAAACGACATGATTTTCTATTGGGATACGACTAACTACTTTCAGATGCAATATTCCTTCTTTACTGCATCCCTCGCTCCCTCACAATGTCGACTTAACACAGAAATTGCGTCGCTATGAAATACTATGGGTTCTAGGACTTCTCCTTCTCAATGGAATAACGTTTCTATGCAAATGAAAGGATGTTCCTTTGGGATACGGGTATCTCCTTTCCGATGCACTATTCCTTCTTTACAGCATCCCGCGCCCCCTCACATTGACGAATTAACACAGATATTGATCGCTATGAAATACTATGGGTTCTATGACTTCTCCTTCTAAATCGAGTAACGTTTGCATGGAAACGACAGGATTTTCATTTGGGATACGAGTATTTCCTTTCCGATGCACAATTCCTTCTTTACTGCATCCCACGCTCCCTCACATTGACGATTTAACACAGAAATTGCGGTGGTATGAAATACTATGGGTTCTAAGACATTTCCTTCCAACTCGAATAACGTTTCTATGGAAACGACAGGATTTTCTTTTGGGATACGACTATCTCCATTGCGATGCACTATTCCTTCTTTACTGCATCCCTCGCTCCCTCAAATTGACGAATTAACACAGAAATTGCGTCGCTATGAAATTGTATGGGTTCTATGACTTCTCCTACCAAATCGAGTAACGTTTCAATGGAAACGACAGGATTTTCATTTGGGATACGAGTATCTCCTTTCCGATGTACTATTCCTTCTTTACTGCATCCCTAGCTCCCTCACATTGACGAATTAACACAGAAATCGAGTCGCTATGAAATACTATGTGTTCGATGACTTCTCCATCTAAATCGAGTGACGTTTCTGTTGAATGGACAGGATTTTCTTTTAGGATACGACTATCTCCTTTCCGATGCTCTATTCCTACTTTATTGCATCCCTCGCTTCCTCACATTGACGAATTAACACAGAAATTGCGTCGCTATGAAATACTATGGGTTCTATGACTTCTCTTTCTAAATCGAGTAACGTTTCCATGCAAACGACCGGATTTATTTAAGGATACGAGTATCCCCTCTCCGACGCACTATTCCTTCTTTACTGCATCCATGGCTCCCTCTCATTGACGAAGTAACACAGAAATTGCGTCGCAATGAAAATTTTTCCATTCTATGACCTCTCCTTCTAAATCGAGTAACGTTTCTATGGAAACGACAGGATTTTCTTTTGGAATACGGGTATCTCTTTTACGATGCATTACTCCTTCTTTACTGCATGCATCGCTTTACCACATTCACGAATTAACACAGACATTGCGTCGCTATGAAATACTTAGGGTGCTATGGCTTCTCCTTCTAAATCGAGTAACGTTTCTATGGAAACAACTGGATTTTCTTTTGGGTTACGAGTATCTCATTTACGATGCACTATTCCTTCTTTACTGCATGCATCGCTCCCTGACATTGACGAATTGACACAGGAATTGCGTTACTATGAAATACTATGCGATCTATGGCATCTCCTTCCAACCCGAGTAACGTTTCTATGAAAAGGACAGGATTTTCATGTGGGATACGACTATCTCCTTTCCGATGCACCATTCCTTCTTTACTGCATCCCTCGCTCCCTCACATTGACGAATTAACACAGAAATTGCGTCGCTATGAAATACTATGGGTTCTATGGATTCTCCTTCTCAATGGAATAACGTTTCTATGCAAAAGAAAGGATTTTCTTTTGGGATACGGGTATCTCCTTTCCGATGCACTATTCCTTCTTTACAGCATCCCGCATTCCCTCACATTGACGAATTAACACAGGTATTGATCGCAATGTAATACTATGGGTTCTATGACTTCTCCTTCTAAATCGAGTAACGTTTCTATGGAAACGATAGGATTTACTTTTGGGATACGAGTATCTCCTTTATAATGCACTATTCCTTCTTTACTGCATCCCTCGCTCCCTCACATTGTTGAATTAACTCAGATTTTGCGTTGCTATGAAATACTATGAGTTCTATGACTTCTCCTTCTAAATCGAATAACGTGTCTATGGAAACGAAAGGATTTTCTTTTGGGATACGAGTATCCCCTTTTCAATGCGCTATTCCTTCTGTACTGCATCCCTCGCTCCGTCACATTGACGAATTAACATAGAAATTGCGTTGTTATGAAATACTATGCGTTCTATGACATCTCCTTCTAAATCGAATAACGTTTCTATGGAAACGAAAGGATTTTCTTTTGGGATACGAGTATCTCCTTTCCGATGCAGTATTCCTTCTTTACTGCATCCTTCGCTCCCTCACATTGACGAATAAACACAGATATGGCATTGCTATGAATAACTATGGGTTCTATGACTCCTCCTTCTATATCGAGTAACGTTTCTATGGAAACGACAGGATTTTCTTTTGGGATACGAGTATCACCTTTTCAATGCGCTATTCCTTCTGTACTGCATCCCTCGCTCCGTCACATTGACGAATTAACACAGAAATTGCGTCGCTATGAAATACTATGGGGTCTATGACTTCTCCTTCTAAATCGAGTAACGTTTCTATGCATACGAGAGGATTTTCTATTGGGATACGAATATCTCCTTTCCGATGCAGTATTTCCGCTTTACTGCACCCTTCGCTTTCTCACATTGACGAATAAACACAGAAATTGCGTCGCTATGAATAACTATGGGTTCTATGACACCTCTTTATAAATCGAGTAACGTTTCTATGGAAACGAAAGGATTTTTCTTTGGGATACGAGTATCTCCATGCCGATGTACTATTCCTTCTTTACTGCCTCCCTCGCTCCCTCACATTGACGAATTAACACAGAAATTGGGTCGCTATGAAATACTATGGGTTCTATGACATCTCCTTCTGAATGGAATATGGTTTCTATGGATCCGACAGGATTTCCTTTTGGGATACGAGTATCTCCATTCCGATGGACTACTCCTTCTTAACTGCATCCCACGCTCCGTCACACTGACGAATTAACACAGAAATTGCATCGCCATGAAATACTATGGGTACTATGACATCTCCTTCTAAATCGAAAAACGTTTCTGTGAATACGACAGGATTTTCTTTTGGGATACGAATATCAATTTTTCCTATGCACTATACCTTCTTTACTGCATCCCTAACTCCACACATTGACGAATTAACACAGAAACTACGTCGCTATGAAATACTATGGGTTCTATGTCTGCTCCTTCTAAATGGTGTAAATTTTCTAAGGAAACGACCGTATTTTCTTTTGGGAAACGGTTATCTCCTTTGCGATACACTATTCCTTCTTTACTGCATCCCGCGCTATCTCACATTGACGAATTAACACAGAAATTGCGGCGCTATGATATACTATGGGTTCTATGATTTCTCCTTCTAAATCGAGTAACGTTTCTACGGATACGACAGGATTTTCTTTTGGGATACGAGTATCCCCCTTCCGATGCACTACTCCTTCCTTACTGCATTCCTCGCTCCCTAACATTGACGAATTAACACAGAAGTTGCGACGCTATGAAATACTGTGGGTTCTATGACTTCTCCTTCTAAATCGAGTAATGTATCTTTGGATATGACAGGATTTTCTTTTGGGATACGAGTATCTCCTTTCCGATGCAGTATTCCTTCTTTATTGCATCCTTCGCTCCCTCACATTGACGAATAACCACAGAAATTGCATTGCTATGACTAACTATTGGTTCTATGACTCCTCCTTCTAAATCGAGTAACGTTTCTATGGAAACGACAGGATTTTCTTTTGGGATACGATTAACTTCTCTCCGATGCACTAGTCCTACTTCACTGCATCCCTCGCTCCCTGACATTGACGAATTAACTCAGAAATTGCGTCGCTATGAAATACTATGGGTTC
Source organism: Schistocerca serialis cubense (assembly GCF_023864345.2). Classification (NCBI taxonomy): domain Eukaryota; kingdom Metazoa; phylum Arthropoda; class Insecta; order Orthoptera; family Acrididae; genus Schistocerca; species Schistocerca serialis. Next base: position 1,077,812 of record NW_026048462.1, read on the forward strand.
TATAACTTCTCTTTCTAAATAGAGTAACGTTTCTATGGAAACGACAGGATTTTCCATTGGGATACGACTATCTCCGTTCCAATTCACTATTACTTCCTTACTGCATTCCTCGCACCCTCACATTGACGAATTAACACAGAAATTGCGTCGCTATGAAATACTTTGTGTTCTATGACTTCTCATTCTAAATCGAGTAACGTTTCTATGGAAACGACATGATTTTCTATTGGGATACGACTAACTACTTTCAGATGCAATATTCCTTCTTTACTGCATCCCTCGCTCCCTCACAATGTCGACTTAACACAGAAATTGCGTCGCTATGAAATACTATGGGTTCTAGGACTTCTCCTTCTCAATGGAATAACGTTTCTATGCAAAAGAAAGGATGTTCCTTTGGGATACGGGTATCTCCTTTCCGATGCACTATTCCTTCTTTACAGCATCCCGCGCCCCCTCACATTGACGAATTAACACAGATATTGATCGCTATGAAATACCATGGGTTCTATGACTTCTCCTTCTAAATCGAGTAACGTTTCTATGGAAACGACAAGATTTTCTTTTGGGATACGAGTATCTCCTTTCCAATTCACTATTCCTTCTTTACTACATCCCACGCTCCCTCACATTGTCGAATTAACACAGATTTTGCGTTGCTATGATATACTATGGGTTCTATGACTACTCCTCCTAAATCGAATAACGTTTCTATGGAAACGAAAGGATTTTCTTTTGGGATACGACTATCTCCTTTCCGATGCACTATTTCTTCTTTACTGCGTCACTCGCTCCCTCACATTGACGAATTAACATAGAAATTGGTTCGCTATGAAATACCATGGGGTCTATGACTTCTCCTTCTAAATCGAGTAACGTTTCTATGCATACGAGAGGAATTTCTTTTGGGATACGAATATCTCCTTTCCGAAGCAGTATTCCCGCTTTACTGCATCCTTCGCTTTCTCACATTGACGAATAAACACAGAAATTGCGTCGCTTTGAATAACTTTGGGTTCTATGACACCTCTTTCTATATCGAGTAACGTTTCTATGGAACGACAGGATTTTCTTTTGGGATACGAGTATCTCCATGCCGATGTACTATTCCTTCTTTACTGCCTCCCTCGCTCCCTCACATTGACGAACTAACTCAGAAATTGCGTCGCTATGAAATACTATGGGTTCTATGATTTCTCCTTCTAAATCGAGTAACGTTTCTACGGATACGAAAGGATTTTCTTTTGGGATACGAGTATCCCCCTTCCGATGCACTACTCCTTCCTTACTGCATTCCTCGCTCCCTCACATTGACGAATTAACACAGAAGATGCGACGCTATGAAATACTGTGGGTTCTATGACTTCTCCTTCTAAATCAAGTAATGTATCTTCGGATATGAGCGGATTTTCTTTTGGGATACGAGTATCTCCTTTCCGATGCAGTATTCCTTCTTTATTGCATCCTTCGCTCCCTCACATTGACGAATAAACACAGAAATTGCATTGCTATGACTAACTATGGGTTCTATGACTCCTCCTTCTAAATCGATAACGTTTCTATGGAAACGACAGGATTCTCTTTTGGGATACGAGTAACTCCTCTCCGATGCACTCTTCCTACTTCACTGCATCCCTCGCTCCCTGACATTGAAGAATTAACTCAGAAATTGCGTCGCTATGAAATACTATGGGTTCTATAAATTCTCTTTCTAAATAGAGTAACGTTTCTATGGAAACGACAGGATTTTCTTTTGGGATACGACTATCTCCTTTCCAATTCACTATTACTTCCTTACTGCATTCCTCCCTCCCTCAAATTGACGAATTAACACAGAAATTGCGTCGCTATGAAATACTTTGTGTTCTATGACTTCTCATTCTAAATCGAGTAACGTTTCTATGGAAACGACATGATTTTCTTTTGGGATACGACTATCTACTTTCAGATGCACTATTCCGTCCTTACTGCATCCCTCGCTCCCTCACAATGTCGACTTAACACAGAAATTGCGTCGCTATGAAATACTATGGGTTCTATGACTTCTCCTTCTCAATGGAATAACGTTTCTATGCAAAAGAAAGGATGTTCCTTTGGGATACGGGTATCTCCTTTCCGATGCACTATTCCTTCTTTACAGCATTCCGCGCCCCCTCACATTGACGAATTAACACAGATATTGATCGCTATGAAATACCATGGGTTCTATGACTTCTCCTTCTAAATCGAGTAACGTTTCTATGGAAACGACAAGATTTTCTTTTGGGATACGAGTATCTCCTTTCCAATTCACTATTCCTTCTTTACTACATCCCACGCTCCCTCACATTGTCGAATTAACACAGATTTTGAGTTGCTATGAAATACTATGGGTTCTATGACTTCTCCTCCTAAATCGAATAGCGTTTCTAGGGAAACGAAAGGATTTTCTTTTGGGATACGACTATCTCCTTTCCATTTCACTATTACTTCCTTACTGCATTCCTTCCTCCCTCAAATTGACGAATTAACACAGAAATTGCGTCGCTATGAAATACTATGGGGTCTATGACTTCTCCTTCTAAATCGAGTAACGTTTCTATGCATACGAGAGGATTTTCTTTTGGGATACGAGTATCTCCTTTCCGATGCAGTATTCCCGCTTTACTGCATCCTTCGCTTTCTCACATTGACGAATAAACTCAGAAATTTCGTCGCTATGAATAACTATGGGTTCTATGACACCTCTTTCTATATTGAGTAACGTTTCTATGGAAACGACAGGATTTTCTTTTGGGATACGAGTATCTCCATGCCGATGTCCTATTCCTTCTTTACTGCCTCCCTCGCACCCTCACATTGACGAACTAACTCAGAAATTGCGTCGTTATGATATACTATGGGTTCTATGACTTCTCCTTCTAAATCGAGTATCGTTTCTATGGAAACGACAGGATTTTCATTCGGGATATGACTATCTATTTTCCGCTGCACTATTCCTTCTTTACTGCATCCCTCACTCCCTCACATTGACGAATTAACACAGAAATTGCGTCGCTATGAAATACTATGTGTTCTATGACATCTCCTTCTGAATGGAATAAGGTTTCTATGGAACCGAAAGGATTTCCTTTTGGGATATGAGTATCTCCTTTCCGATGGACTACTCCTTCTTAACTGCATCCCTCGCTCCGTCACACTGACGAATTAACACAGAAATTGCATCGCCATGAAATACTATGGGTACTATGACATCTCCTTCTAAATCGAGTGACGTTTCTGTGAATACGTCAGGTTTTACTTTTGGGATACGACTTTAAATTTTTCCTATGCACTATACCTTCTTTACTGCATCCCTGGCTCCTCACATTGACGAATTAACACAGAAACTACGTCGCTATGAAATACTATGGGATCTATGTCTACTCCTTCTAAATGGAGTAACGATTCTACGGAAACGACCGGATTTTCTTTTGGGAAACGGTTATCTTCTTTCCGATGCACTATTCCTTCTTTACTGCATCCCGCGCTATCTCACATTGACGAATTAACACAGAAATTGCTTCGCTATGAAATACTATGGGTTCTATGATATCTGCTTCTAAATCGAGTAACGTTTCTACGGATACAACAGGACTTTCTTTTGGGATACGAGTATCCCCCTTCCGATGCACTACTCCTTCCTTACTGCATTCCTCGCTCCCTCACATTGACGAATTAACACAGAAGTTGCGACGCTATGAAATACTATGGGGTCTATGACTTCTCCTTCTAAATCGAGTAACGTTTCAATGCATACGATAGGATTTTCTTTTGGGATAGAAATATCTTTTTTCCGATGCAGTATTCCCGCTTTACTGCATCCTTCGCTTTCTCACATTGACGAATAAACACAGACATTGCGTCGCTATGAGTAACTATAGGTTCTATGTCTCCACTTTCTATATCGAGTAACGTTTCTATGGAAACGACAGGATTTTCTTTTGAGATACGAGTAATTTCATGCCGATGCCCTATTCCTTCTTTACTGCATCCCTCGCTCCCTCACATTGACGAATTAACACAGAAATTGCGTCGCTATGAAATACTATGGATTCTATGACATCTCACTCTGAATGGAATAAGGTTTCTATGGAACCGACAGGATTTCCTTTTGGGATACGAGTATATCCTTTCCGATAGACTACTTCTTCTTAACTGCATCCCTCGCTCCGTCACACTGACGAATTAACACAGAAATTGCATCGCCATGAAATACTATGGGTACTATGACATCTCCTTCTAAATCGTGTAACGTTTCTGTGAATACGACAGGATTTTCTTTTGGAATACGACTATCTCCTTTCCTATGCACTATACATACTTTACTGCATCCCTGGCTCCTCACATTGACGAATTAACACAGAAATCACGTCGCTATGAAATACTATGGGTTCTATGTCTACTCCATCTAAATCAAGTAACGTTCCTACGGAAACGACAGGATTTTCTTTTGGGAAACGGTTATCTCCTTTCCGATGCACTATTCCTTCTTTACTGCATCCCGCGCTGTCTCACATTGACGAATTAACACAGAAATTGCGTCGATATGAAATACTAAGGGATCTATTATTTCTCCTTCTAAATCGAGTAACGTTTCTACGGATACGACAGGGTTTTCTTTTGGGATACGAGTATCCCCCTTCCGATGCACTATTCCTTCCTTACTGCATCCCTCGCTCCCTCACATTGACGAATAAACACTGAAATTGAATTGCTTGGAATTACTATGGGTTCTATGACTCCTCTTTCTAAAGCGAGTAACGTTTCTATGGAAACGACAGGATTTTCTTTTGGGATACGAGTGTCTCCATGCCGATGAGCTATTCCTTCTTTACTGCCTTCCTCGCTTCCTCACATTGACGAACTAACTCAGAAATTGCGTCGCTATGAGATACTATGTGTTCTATGACTTCTCCTTCTAAATCGAGTAACATTTCTATGGAAACGACAGGATTTTCTTTCGGGATACGACTATCTATTTTCCGCTGCACTATTCCGTCTTTACTGTATCCTTCGCTCCCTCACATTGACGAATTAACACAGAAATTGCGTCGCTATGAAATACTATGTGTTGTATGAAATCTCCTTCTGAGTGGAATAAGGTTTCCATGGAACCGACAGGATTTCCTTTTGGGATACGAGTATCTCCTTTCCGATGCACTATTACTTCTTTACTGCATCCCTCGCTCCCTGACATTGACGAACTAACTCAGATATTGCATCGCTATGAAGTACTATGGGTGCTATGACTTCTCCTTCTACATCGAGTAATGTAACTATGGATACGACAGGATTTTCTTTTGGGATACGACTATCTCCTTTCCGATGCATTATTGCTTCTTTACTGCATCCCTCGCTCCCTCACATTGACGAATTAACACAGAAATTGCGTCGCTATGAAATACTATAGGATCTATATCTACTCCTTCTAAATCGAGTAGCGTTTCTACGGAAACGACAGGATTTTTTTTGGGAAACGGATATCTCCTTTCCGATGCACTATTCCTTCTTTACTGCATCCGCGCTCCATCACATTGACGAATTAACACAGAAATTGCACCGCCATGAAATACTATGGGTACTATGACATCTCCTTCTAAATCGAGTAACGTTTCTGTTGGGACTTAGCCGCTGGAGCGCGCGTGCATATATTACTTAGCTCCGAGCGGGATAAAATCAATATTGCGCAACTTCCGCCTGTGTATTTTTTACGTGAATTGCTGCTCCTGATAAGGCTGCTGGCATGAAAAACAAGTTGTGCTAAGTTGCGCAGTGCAGCAGCGAGGGGCCTAGTATTACGAGGCCCTCGCTGCACTATAATCATGTCTGTGAATACGACAGGATTTTCATTTGGGGTGCGACTATCTCCTTTCCGATGCCCTTTTGCTTCTTTACTGCATCCCTGGCTCCTCACATTGACGAATTAACACAGAAATCGCGTCGCTATGAAATACTATGGGTTCTATGAGATCTCCTTCTGAATGGAATAAGGTTTCTATGGAACCGACAGGATTTCCTTTTGGGATACGAGTATCTCCTTTCCGATGGACTAATGCCACTTAAATTCATCCCTCGCTCCGTCACACTGACGAATTAACATCGCCATGAAATACTATGGGTACAAGACATCTCCTTCTAAATCGAGTAACGTTTCTGTGAATACGACAGGATTTTCTTTTGGGATACGACTATCTCCTTTCCGATGCACAATTGCTTCTTTACTGCATCCCTCGCTCCCTCACTTTGACGAATTACCACAGAAATTGCGTCGCTATGAAATACTATGGGTTCTATGACTTCATTTTCAAAATCGAGTAACTTTTCTATGGAAACGAAAGGATTTTCTTTTGGGATACGAGTATCTCCTTTCCGATGCAGTAATCTTTCTTTACTGCATCCTTCGCTCCCTCACATTGACGAATAAACACAGAAATTGGATTGCCATGAATAACTATGGGTTCTATGACTCCTCCTTCTAAATCGAGTAACGTTTCTATGGAAACGACCGGATTTTCGTTTGGGATACGAGTATCTCCTTTCCGATGCACTATTCTTTCTTTACTGCATCCCTCGCTCCCTGACATTGACGAATTAACTCAGAAATTGCATCGCTATGAAGTACGATTGGTGCTATGACTTCTCATACTAAATAGAGTTACGTTTCTATGGAAACGACACGATTTTCTTTTGGGATACGACTATCTACTTTCCAATTCACTATTACTTCCTTACTGCATTCCTCGCTCCCTCACATTGACGAATTGACACAGAAATTGCGTCGCTTTGAAGTACTGTGGGTTCTATGACTTCACCTTCTAAATCGAGTAACGTTTCTGTGCATACGAGAGGATTTTCTGTTGTGATGCGACTATCTCCTTTCCGATGCACTATTGCTTCATTACTGCATCCCCTCGCTTCCTCACATTGACGAATTAACACAGAAATTGCGTCGCTATGAAATACTATAGGATCTATATCTACTCCTTCTAAATCGAGTAGCGTTTCTACGGAAACGACAGGATTTTTTTTGGGAAACGGATATCTCCTTTCCGATGCACTATTCCTTCTTTACTGCATCCCGCGCTCCATCACATTGACGAATTAACACAGAAATTGCACCGCCATGAAATACTATGGGTACTATGACATCTCCTTCTAAATCGAGTAACGTTTCTGTGAATACGACAGGATTTTCATTTGGGGTGCGACTATCTCCTTTCCGATGCCCTTTTGCTTCTTTACTGCATCCCTGGCTCCTCACATTGACGAATTAACACAGAAATTGCGTCGCTATGAAATACTATTGGTTCTATGACATCTCCTTCTGAATGGAATAAGGTTTCTATGGAACCGACAGGATTTCCTTTTGGGATACGAGTATCTCCTTTCCGATGGACTACTGCCACGTAACTGCATCCCTCGCTCCGTCACACTGACGAATTAACACAGTAATTGCATCGCCATGAAATACTATGGGTACAAGACATCTCCTTCTAAATCGAGTAACGATTCTGTGAATACGACAGGATTTTCTTTTGGGATACGACTATCTCCTTTCCGATGCACTTTTGCTTCTTTACTGCATCCCTGGCTCCTCATATTGACGAATTAACACAGAAAATGCGTCGCTATGAAATACTATGGGTTCTATGTCTACTCCTTCTAAATCGAGTAGCGTTTCTACGGAATCGACAGGATTTTCATTTGGGATACGACTATCTCCTTTCCGATGCACAATTGCTTCTTTACTGCATCCCTCGCTCCCTCACATTGACGAATTACCACAGAAATTGCGTCGCTATGAAATACTATGGGTTCTATGACTTCTCATTCTAAATAGAGTAACGTTTCTATGGAAGCGACACGATTTTCTTTTGGGATACGCCTATCTCCTTTCCAATTCACTATTACTTCCTTACTGCATTCCTCGCTCCCTCGCATTGACGAATTGACACAGAAATTGCGTCGCTATTAAATACTATGTGTTCAATGACATCTCCTTCTGAATGGAATAAGGTTTCTATGGAACCGAAAGGATTTCCTTTTGGGATACGAGTATCTCCTTTCCGATGGACTACTTCTTCTTAACTGCAACCCTCGCTCCGTCACACTTACGAATTAACACAGAAATTGCATCGCCATGAAATACTATGGGTACTATGACATCTCCTTCTAAATCGAGTAACGTTTCTGTGAATACGACAGGATTTTCCATTGGGATACGAGTATCTCCTTTCCAATGCACTATTCCTTCTTTACTGCATCCTTGGCTCCCTCACATTGACGAATAAACACAGATATGGCATTGCTATGAATAACTATGGGTTCTATGACTCCTCCCTCTAAATCGAGTAACGTTTCTATGGAAACGACAGGATTTTCTTTTGGGATACGAGTAACGCCTCTCCGATGCACTATTCCTACTTCACTGCATCCCTCGCTCCCTGACATTGACGAATTAACTCAGAAATTGCTTCGCTATGAAATACTATGGGTTCTATAAATTCTCTTTCTAAATAGAGTAACGTTTCAATGGAAACGACAGGATTTTCTTTTGGGATACGACTATCTCCTTTCCAATTCACTATTACTTCCTTACTGCATTCATCGATCCCTCACATTGACGAATTAACACAGAAATTGCGTCGCTATGAAATACTATGGGTTCTATGACATCTCCTTCTGAATGGAATAAGGTTTCTATGGAACCGACAGGATTTCCTTTTGGGATATGAGTATCTCCTTTCCGATGGACTACTCCTTCTTAACTGCATCCCTCGCTCCGTCACACTGACGAATTAACACAGAAATTGCATCGCCATGAAATACTATGGGTACTATGACATCTCCTTCTAAATCGAGTAACGTTTCTGTGAATACGTCAGGTTTTTCTTTTGGGATACGACTATCAATTTTTCCTATGCACTATACCTTCTTTACTGCATCCCTGGCTCCTCACATTGACGAATTAACTCAGAAACTACGTCGCTATGAAATACTATGGGTTCTATGTCTACTCCTTCTAAATGGAGTAACGATTCTACGGAAACGACCGGATTTTCTTTGGGAAACGGTTATCTCCTTTCCGATGCACTATTCCTTCTTTACTGCATCCCGCGCTATCTCACAATGACGAATTAACACAGAAATTGCGTCGCTATGAAATACTATGGGTTCTATGATTTCTCCTTCTAAATCGAGTAACGTTTCTACGGATACGACAGGGTTTTCTTTTGGGATACGAGTATCCCCCTTCCGATGCACTATTCCTTCCTTACTGCATCCCTCGCTCCCTCACATTGACGAATAAACACTGAAATTCAATTGCTTTGAATTACTATTAGTTCTATGACCCCTCTTTCTAAAGCGAGTAACGTTTCTATGGAAACGACAGGATTTTCTTTTGGGATACGAGTATCTCCATGCCGATGAGCTATTTCTTCTTTACTGCCTTCCTCGCTTCCTCACATTGACGAACTAACTCAGAAATTGCGTCGCTATGAGATACTATGTGTTCTATGACTTCTCCTTCTAAATCGAGTAACATTTCTATGGAAACAACAGGATTTTCTTTCGGGATACGACTATCTATTTTCCGCTGCAATATTCCGTCTTTACTGTATCCTTCGCTCCCTCACAGTGACGAATTAACACAGAAAGTGCGTCGCTATGAAATACTATGGGTTCTATGAAATCTCCTTCTGAGTGGAATAAGGTTTCCATGGAACCGACAGGATTTCCATTTGGGATACGAGTATCTCCTTTCCGATGGAGTACTCCTCCTTAACTGCATCCCTCGCTCCGTCACACTGACGAATTAACACAGAAATTGCATCGCCATGAAATACTATGGGTACTATAACATCTCCCTCTGAATCGAGTAACGTTTCTATTGAAACGACAGGATTTTCGTTTGGGATACGAGTATCTCCTTTCCGTTGCACTATTCCTTCTTTACTGCATTCATCGCTCCCTGACATTGACGAAATAACTCAATGTCTTTGCATCGCTATGAAGTACTATTGGTGCTATGACTTCTCTTTCTAAATAGAGTAACGTTTCTATGGAAACGACATGATTTTCTTTTGGGATACGAGTATCTCCTTTCCGATGCACCATTAGTTCTTTACTGCATCCCTCGCTCCCTGACATTGACGAACTAACTCAGATATTGCATCGCTATGAAGTACTATTGGTGCTATGACCTCTCTTTCTAAATAGAGTAACCTTTCTATGGAAACGACAGGATTTTCTTTTGGGATACGAGTATCCCCCTTTCGATGCACTATTCCTTCCTTACTGCATCCCTCGCTCCCTCACATTGACGAATTAACTCAGAAAGTGCGTCGCTATGAAATTCTATGGGTTCTATGATTTCTCCTTCTAAATCGAGATACGCTTCAATGGAAACGGCAGGATTTTCTTTCGGGATACGACTATCCATTTTCCGCTGCACTATTCCTTCCTTACTGCATTTTCGCTCCGTGACATTGACGAATTAACTCAGAAATTGGGTCGCTATGAAATTCTATGGGTTCTATGACTTCTCCTTCTAAATCGAGTAATGTATCTATGGATACGACAGGATTTTCTTTTGGGATACGACTATCTCCTTTCCGATGCACTATTGCTTCTTTATAGCATCCCTCGCTCCCTCACATTGACGAATTAACACAGAAATTGCGTCGCTATGAAATACTATGGGTTCTATGACTTCATTTTCAAAATCGAGTAACGTTTCTCTGAATACGACAGGATTTTCTTTTGGGATGCGACTATCTCCTTTCCGATGCACCTTTGCTTCTATACTGCATCCCCTCGCTCCCTCACATTGACGAATTAACACGGAAATTGCGTCGCTATGAAATACTATGGGTTCTATGTCTACTCCTTCTAAATCGAGTAGCGTTTCTACGGAAACGACATTATTTTCTTTTGGGAAACGGTTATCTCCTTTCCGATGCACTATTCCTTCTTTACTGCATCCCGCGCTCCATCACATTGACGAATTAACACAGAAATTGCACCGACATGAAATACTATGGGTACTATGACATCTCCTTCTAAATCGAGTAACGTTTCTGTGAATACGACATGATTTTCATTTGGGATGCGACTATCTCCTTTCCGATGCCCTTTTGCTTCTGTACTGCATCCCTGGCTCCTCACATTGACGAATTAACACAGAAATTGCGTCGCTATGAAATACTATGGGTTCTATGTCTACTCCTTCTAAATCGAGTAGCGTTTCTACGGAAACGACATGATTTTCTTTTGGGAAACGGTTATCTCCTTTCCGATGCACTATTCCTTCTTAACTGCATCCCTCGCTCCCTCACATTGACGAATTAACACAGAAATTGCGTCGCTATGAAATGCTATAGGATCTATGTCTACTCCTTCTAAAACGAGTAGCGTTTCTACGGAAACGACAGGATTTTCTTTTGGGAAACGGATATCTCCTTTCCGATGCACTATTCCTTCTTTACTGCATCCCGCGCTCCATCACATTGACGAATTAACACAGAAATTGCACCGCCATGAAATACTATGGATACTATGACATCTCCTTCTAAACAGAGTAACGTTTCTGTGAATACGACAGGATTTTCATTTGGGGTGCGTCTATCTCCTTTCCGATGCCCTTTTGCTTCTTTACTGCATCCCTGGCTCCTCACATTGACGAATTAACACAGAAATTGCGTCGCTATGAAATACTATGGGTTCTATGACATCTCCTTCTGAATGGAATAAGGTTTCTATGGAACCGACAGGATTTCCTTTTGGGATACGAGTATCTCCTTTCCGATGGACTACTTCCTCTTAACTGCATCCCTCGCTCCGTCACACTGACGAATTAACACAGAAATTGCACCGCCATTAAATACTATGGTTACTATGACATCTCCTTCTAAATCGACTAACGTTTCTGTGAATACGACAGGATTTTCTTTTGGGATGCGACTATCTCGTTTCCGATGCACTTTTTCTTCTTTACTGTATCCCCTCGCTCCCTCACATTGACGAATTAACACTGAAATTGCGTCGCTATGAAATACTATGGGTTCTATGTTAACTCCTTCTAAATCGAGTAGCGTTTCTACGGAAACGACATGATTTTCTTTTGGGAAACGGTTATCTCCTTTCCGATGCACTATTCCTTCTTTACTGCATCCCGCGCTCCCTCACATTGACGAATTAACACAGAAATTGCATCGCCCTGAATACTATGGGTAATGTGACATCTCCTTCTAAATCGAGTAACGTTTCTGTGAATACGACAGGATTTTCTTTTGGGATACGACTATCTCCTTTCCGATGCACTTTTGCTTCTTTACTGCATCCCTGGCTCCTCACATTGACGAATTAACACAGAAATTACATCGCTATGTAATACTATGGGTTCTATGTCTACTTCTTCTAAATCGAGTAGCGTTTCTACGGATACGACTGGATTTTCTTTTGGGAAACGGTTATCTCCTTTCCGATGCACTATTCCTTCTTTACTGCATCCCGAGCTCCCTCACATTGACGAATTAACACACATATTGCATCGCAATGAAATACTATGGGTTACTATGACATCTCCTTCTACATCGTGTAACGTTTCTGTGAATACGACAGGATTTTCTTTTGGGATAAGACTATCTCCTTTCCGATGCACTTTTGCTTCTTTACTGCATCCCTGGCTCCATACATTGACGAATTAACACAGATATTGCGTCGCTAAGAAATACAATGGGTTCTATGTCTACTCCTTCTAAATCGAGTAGCGTTTCTACGGAAACGACAGGATTTTCTTTTGGGAAACGGTTATCTCCTTTCCGAAGCACTATTCCTACTTTACTGCATCCCGCGCTCCATCACATTGACGAATTAACACAGAAATTGCACCGCCATGAAATACTATGGGTACTATGACATCTCCTTCTAAATCGAGTAACGTTTCTGTGAATACGACAGGATTTTCATTTGGGGTGCGTCTATCTCCTTTCCGATGCCCTTTTGCTTCTTTACTGCATCCCTGGCTCCTCACATTGACGAATTAACACAGAAATTGCGTCGCTATGAAATACTATGGGTTCTATGACATCTCCTTCTGAATGGAATAAGGTTTCTATGGAACCGACAGGATTTCCTTTTGGGATACGAGTATCTCCTTTCCGATGGACTACTTCCTCTTAACTGCATCCCTCGCTCCGTCACACTGACGAATTAACACAGAAATTGCACCGCCATTAAATACTATGGTTACTATGACATCTCCTTCTAAATCGAGTAACGTTTCTGTGAATACGACAGGATTTTCTTTTGGGATACGACCATCTCCTTTCCGATGCACTTTTGCTTCTTTACTGCATCCCCTCGCTCCCTCGCATTGACGAATTAACACAGAAATAGCGTCGCTATGAAATACTAAGGGTTCTATGTCTACTCTTCCTAAATCGAGTAGCGTTTCTACGGAAACGACAGGATTTTCTTTTGGGAAACGTTTATCTCCTTTCCCATGCACTATTCCTTCTTTACTGCATCCCGCGCTCCCTCACATTGACGAATTAACACAGAAATTGCATCGACATGAAATACTATGGGTACTATGACATCTCCTTCTAAATCGAGTAACGTTTCTGTGAATACGACAGGATTTTCTTTTGGGATGCGACTATCTCCTTTCCGATGCACTTTTTCTTCTTTACTGTATCCCCTCGCTCCCTCACATTGACGAATTAACACTGAAATTGCGTCGCTATGAAATACTATGGGTTCTATGTTAACTCCTTCTAAATCGAGTAGCGTTTCTACGGAAACGACATGAATTTCTTTTGGGAAACGGTTATCTCCTTTCCGATGCACTATTCCTTCTTTACTGCATCCCGCGCTCCCTCACATTGACGAATTAACACAGAAATTGCATCGCCCTGAATACTATGGGTAATGTGACATCTCCTTCTAAATCGAGTAACGTTTCTGTGAATACGACAGGATTTTCTTTTGGGATACGACTATCTCCTTTCCGATGCACTTTTGCTTCTTTACTGCATCCCTGGCTCCTCACATTGACGAATTAACACAGAAATTACATCGCTATGTAATACTATGGGTTCTATGTCTACTTCTTCTAAATCGAGTAGCGTTTCTACGGAAACGACTGGATTTTCTTTTGGGAAACGGTTATCTCCTTTCCGATGCACTATTCCTTCTTTACTGCATCCCGAGCTCCCTCACATTGACGAATTAACACACATATTGCATCGCAATGAAATACTATGGGTTACTATGACATCTCCTTCCAAATCGTGTAACGTTTCTGTGAATACGACAGGATTTTCTTTTGGGATAAGACTATCTCCTTTCCGATGCACTTTTGCTTCTTTACTGCATCCCTGGCTCCATACATTGACGAATCAACACAGATATTGCGTCGCTAAGAAAAACAATGGGTTCTATGTCTACTCCTTCTAAATCGAGTAGCGTTTCTACGGAAACGACAGGATTTTCTTTTGGGAAACGGTTATCTCCTTTCCGAAGCACTATTCCTTCTTTACTGCATCCCGCGCTCCATCACATTGACGAATTAACACAGAAATTGCACCGCCATAAAATACTATGGGTACTATGACGTCTCCTTCTAAATCGTTAAAGTTTCAGTGAATACGACAGGATTTTCATTTGGGATGCGACTATCTTCTTTCCGATGCACTTTTGCTTCTTTACTGCATCCCTGGCTCCTCACATTGACGAATTAACACCGAAATTGCGTCGCTATGAAATACAATGGGTTCTATGACATCTCCTTCTGAAAGGAATAAGGTTTCTATGGAGCCGACAGGATTTCCTTTTGGGATACGAGTATCTCCTTTCCGATGGACTACTCCCTCTTAACTGCATCCCTCGCTCCGTCACACTCACGAATTAACACAGAAATTGCGTCGCCATGAAATACTATGGGTACTATGACATCTCCTTCTAAATCGAGTAACGTTTCTGTGAGTACGACAGGATTTTCTTTTGGGATGCGACTATCTCCTTTCCGATGCACTTTTTCTTCTTTATTGCATCCCCTCGCTCCCTCACATTGACGAGTTAACACAGAAATTGCGTCGCTATGAAATACTATGGGTTCTATGTCTACTCCTTCTAAATCGAGTAGCGTTTCTACGAAAACGACAGGATTTTCTTTGAGAAACGGTTATCTCCTTTCCGATCCACTATTCCTTCTTTACTGCATCCCGTGCTCCCTCACATTGACGAATTAACATAGAAATTGCATCGTATGAATACTATGGGTACTGTGACATCTCCTTCTAAATCGAGTAACGTTTCTGTGAATACGACAGGATTGTCTTTTGGGATGCGACTATCTCCTTTCCGATGCACTATTGCTTCTTTTCTGCATCCCTGGCTCCTCACATTGACGAATTAACACAGACATTACGTCGCTATGAAATACTATGGGTTCTATGTCTACTTCTTCTAAATCGAGTAGCGTTTCTACGGAAACGACCGGATTTTCTATTGGGAAACGGTTATCTCCTTTCCGATTCACTAATCCTTCTTTACTGCATCCCGCGCTCCCTCACATTGACGAATTAACACAGAAATTGCATCGCCATGAAATACTAGGGGTACTATGACATCTCCTTCTAAATCGAATAACATTTCTGTGAATACGACAGGATTTTCTTTTGGGATACGACTATCTCCTTTCCGATGCACTTTTGCTTCTTTACTGCATCCCTGGCTCCTTACATTGACGAATTAACACAGAAATTGCGTCGCTAAGAAATACTATGGGTTCTATGTCTACTCCTTTTAAATCGAGTAGCGTTTCTACGGAAACGACAGGATTTTTTTTGGGGAAACGGTTATCTCCTTTCCGATGCACTATTCCTTCTTTACTGCATCCCGCGCTCCGTCACATTGACGAATTAACACAGAAATTGCATCGCCATGAAATACTATGGGTACTATGACATCTCCTTCTAAATCGAGTAACGTTTCTGTGAATACGACAGGATTTTCTTTTGGGATACGACTATCTCCTTTCCGATCCACTTTTACTTCTTTACTGCATCCCTGGCTCCTCACACTGACGAATGAACACAGAAATTACGTCGCTATGAAATACTATGGGTTCTATGTCTACTCCTTCAAAATCGAGTAGCGTTTCTACGGAAACGACAGGATTTTTTTTTGGGAAACGGTTATCTCCTTTCCGGTGCACTATTCCTTCTTTACTGCATCCCGCGCTGCCTCACATTCATGAATTAACACAGAAATTACATTGCCATGAAATACTATGGGTACTATGACATCTCCTTCTAAATCGAGTAACGTTTCTGTGAATACGACAGGATTTTCTTTTGGGATACGACTATCTCCTTTCCGATGCACTTTTGCTTCTTTACTGCATCCCTGACTCCTCACATTGACGATTCAACACAGAAATTGCGTCGCGATGAAATATTATGGGTTCTATGTATACTCCTTCTAAATCGAGTAGCCTTTCTACGGAAACGACAGGATTTTCTTTTAGGAAACGGTTATCTCCTTTCCGATGCACTATTCCTTCTCTACTGTATCCCGCGCTCCCTCACATTGACGAATTAACACAGAAATTGCATCGCCATGAATACTATGGGTAATGTGACATCTCCTTCTAAATCGAGTAACGTTTCTGTGAATACGACAGGATTTTCTTTTGGGATACGACTATCTCCTTTCCGATGCACTTTTGCTTCTTTACTGCATCCCTGGCTCCTCACATTGACGAATTAACACAGAAATTACATCGCTATGTAATACTATGGGTTCTATGTCTACTTCTTCTAAATCGAGTAGCGTTTTTACGGAAACGACTGGATTTTCTTTTGGGAAACGGTTATCTCCTTTCCGATGCACTATTCCTTCTTTCCTGCATCCCGCGCTCCCTCACATTGACGAATTAACACAGAAATTGCATCGCCATGAATACTATGGGTAATGTGACATCTCCTTCAATATGGAGTAAAGTTTCTGTGAATACGACAGGATTTTCATTTGGGATGCGACTATCTTCTTTCCGATGCACTTTTGCTTCTTTACTGCATCCCTGGCTCCTCACATTGACGAATTAACACCGAAATTGCGTCGCTATGAAATACAATGTGTTCTATGACATCTCCATCTGAAAGGAATAAGGTTTCTATTGAGCCGACAGGATTTCCTTTTGGGATACGAGTATCTCCTTTCCGATGGACTACTCCCTCTTAACTGCATCCCTCGCTACGTCACACTGACGAATTAACACAGAAATTGCGTCGCCATGAAATACTATGGGTACTATGACATCTCCTTCTAAATCGAGTAACGTTTCTGTGAATACGACAGGATTTTCTTTTGGGATGCGACTATCTCCTTTCCGATGCACTTTTTCTTCTTTATTGCATACACTCGCTCCCTCACATTGAAGAATTAACACAGAAATTGCGTCGCTATGAAATACTATGGGTTCTATGTCTAATCCTTCTAAATAGAGTAGCGTTCCTACGAAAACGACAGGATTTTCTTTTGGGAAGCGGTTATCTCCTTTCCGATGCACTATTCCTTCTTTACTGCATCCCGTGCTCCCTCACATTGACGAATTAACACAGAAATTGCATCGTATGAATACTATGGGTACTGTGACATCTCCTTCTAAATCGAGTAACGTTTCTGTGAAGACGACCGGATTTTCTTTTGGGATACGACTGTCTCCTTTCCGATGCACTATTCCTTCTTTACTGCATCCCTGGCTCCTCACATTGACGAATTTTCACAGAAATTACGTCGCTATGAAATACTATGGGTTCTATGTCTACTCCTTCTAAATCGAGTAGCGTTTCTACGGAAACGACAGGATTTTTTTTTTGGGAAACAATTATCTCCTTTCCGGTGCACTATTCCTTCTTTACTGCATCCCGCGCTCCCTCACATTGATGAATTAACACAGAAATTACATCGCCATGAAATACTATGGGTACTATGACATCTCCTTCTAAATCGAGTAACGTTTCTGTGAATACGACAGGATTTTCTTTTGGGATACGACTATCTCCTTTCCGATGCACTTTTGCTTCTTTACTGCATCCCTGGCTTCTTACATTGACGAATTAACACAGAAATTGCGTCGCTAAGAAATACTATGGGTTCTATGTCTACTCCTTTTAAATCGAGTAGCGTTTCTACGGAAACGACAGGATTTCCTTTTGGGAAACGGTTATCTCCTTTCCGATGCACTATTCCTTCTTTACTGCATCCCGCGCTCCGTTACATCGACGAATTAACACAGAAATTGCATCGCCATGAAATACTATGGGTACTATGACATCTCCTCCTAAATCGAGTAACGTTTCTGTGAATACGACAAGATTTTCTTTTGGGATACGACTATGTCCTTTCCGATCCACTTTTGCTTCTTTACTGCATCCCTGGCTCCTCACATTGACGAATTAACACAGAAATTACGTCGCTATCAAATACTATGGGTTCTATGTCGACTCCTTCTAAATCGAGTAGCGTTTCTACGGAAACGACAGGATTTTTTTTGGGAAACCGTTATCTCCTTTCCGATGCACTATTCCTTCTTTACTGCATCCCGCGCTCCCTCACATTGATGAATTAACACAGAAATTACATCGCCATGAAATACTATGTGTACTATGACATCTCCTTCTAAATCGAGTAACGTTTCTGTGAATACGATAGGATTTTCTTTTGGGATACGACTATCTCCTTTCCGATGCACCTTTGCTTCTTTACTGCATCCCTGGCTCCTCACATTGACGAATCAACACAGAGATTGCGTCGGATGAAATACTATGGGTTCTATGTCTACTCCTTCTAAATCCAGTAGCGTTTCTACGGAAACGACAGGATTTTCTTTTGGGATACGATTATCTCCTTTCCGATGGACTACTCCTTCTTAACTGCATCCCTCGCTCCGTCACACTGACGAATTAACACAGAAATTGCATCGCCATGAAATACTATGGGTACTATGACATCTCCTTCTAAATCGAGTAACGTTTCTGTAAATACGACTGGATTTTCTTTTGGAATACGACTATCTCCTTTCCGATGCACTTTTGCTTCTTTACTGCATCCCTGGCTCCTCACATTGACGAATTAACACAGAAATTGCGTCGCTATGAAATACTATGGTATCTATGTCTACTCCTTCTAAATCGAGCAGCGTTTCTACGGGAACGACTGGTTTTTCTTTTGGGAAACGGTTATCTCCTTTCCGATGCCCTATTCCTTCTTTACTGCATCCCGCGCTCCCTCACATTGACGAATTAACACAGAAATTGCGTCGCTCTGAAATACAATGGGTTCTATGACATCTCCTTCTGAATGGAATAAGGTTTCTATGGATCCGACAGGATTTCCTTTTGGGATACGAGTATCTCCTTTCCGATGGACTACTCCTTCTTAACCGCATCCCTCGCTCCGTCACACTGACGATTTAACACAGAAATTGCATCGCCATGAAATACTATGGGTACTATGACATCTCCTTATAAATCGAGTAACGTTTCTGTGAATACGACAGGATTTTCTTTTGGGATGCGACTATGTCCTTTTCGATGCATTTTTGCTTCTTTACTGCATCCCTGGCTCCTCACATTGACGAATTAACACAGAAATTACGACGCTATGGAATACTATGGGTTCTATGATTTCTCCTTCTAAATGGAATAACGTTTCAAAGGAACCGAGAGGATATCCTTTTACTATGGGTTCTATGACTACTCCTTCTAAATCGAGTAACGTTTCTATGGAAACGACAGGATTTTCTTTTGCGATACGACTATCTCCTTTCCGATGCACTATACCTTCTTTACTGCATCCCTGGCTCCTCACTTTGACGCATTAACACAGAAATTACGTCGCTATGAAATACTATGGGTTCTATGTCTACTCCTTCTAAATCGAATAGCGTTTCTACGGAAACGACCGGATTTTCTTTTGGAAAACGGTTATCTCCTTTCGGATGCACTATTCCTTCTATACTGCATCCCGCGCTCCCTCACATTGACGAATTAACACAGAAGTTCCATCGCCATGAAATACTATGGGTACTATGACATCTCCTTCTAAATCGATTAACGTTTCTGTGAATACGACAGGATTTTCTTTTGCGATACGACTATCTCCTTTCCGATGCACTTTTGCTTCTTTACTGCATCCCTGGCTCCTTACATTGACGAATTAACACAGAAATTGCGTCGCTATAAAATACTATGGGTTCTATGTCTACTCCTTCTAAATCGAGTAGCGTTTCTACGGAAACGACTGGATTTTCTTTTGGGAAACGGTTATCTCCTTTCCGATGCACTATTCCTTCTTTACTGCATCCCGCGCTCCCTCACATTGACGAATTAACACAGAAATTGCATCGCCATTATATACTATGGGTACTATGACATCTCCTTCTAAATCGAGTAACGTTTCTGTGAATACGACAGGATTTTCTTTTGGGATGCGACTATGTCCTTTTCGATGCACTTTTGCTTCTTTACTGCATCTCTGGCTCCTCACATTGACGAATTAACACAGAAATTACGTCGCTATGAAATACTACGGGTTCTATGACTTCTCTTTCTAAATCGAGTAACGTTTCTATGGAAACGACAGAATTTTCTTTTGGGATACGAGTAAGTCCTTTCTTATGCTATATACCTTCTTTACTGAATCCCTGGTTCCCTAAATTGACGAATTATCACAGACATTACGTCGCTATGAAATACTATGTGTTTATGACTACTCCTTCTAAATCGAGTAACGTTTCTATGAAAACGACAGGATTTTCTTTTGCGATACGACTATCTCCTTTCCGATGCACTTTACCTTCTTTACTGCATCCCTGGCTCCTCACTTTGACGAATTAACACAGAAATTACGTCGCTATGAAAAACTATGGGTTCTATGTCTACTCCTTCTAAATCGAGTAGCGTTTCTACGGAAACGACCGGATTTTCTTTTGGGAAACGGTTATCTCCTTTCGGATGCACTATTCCTTCTATATTGCATCCCGCGCTCCCTCACATTGACGAATTAACACAGAAATTGAGTCGCTATGAAATACTATGGGTTCTAAGACATCTCCTTCTGAATGGAATAAGGTTTCTATGGAACTGACAGGATTTCCATTTGGGATACGAGTATCTCCTTTCCGATGGACTACTCCTTCTTAACTGCTACCCTCGCTCCGTCACACTGACGAATTAACTCAGAAATTGCATCGCCATGAAATACTATGGGTACTATGACATCTCCTTCTAAATCGAGTAACGTTTCTGTGAATACGAAAGGATTTTTTTTGGGGATGCGACTATGTCCTTTCCGATGCACTTTTGCTTCTTTACTGCATCCCTGGCTCCTCAAATTGACGAATTAACACAGAAATTACGTCGCTATGAAATACTATGGGTTCTATGTCTACTCCTTCTAAATCGATTAGCGTTTCTACGGAAACGAAAGGATTTTCTTTTGGGTAACGGTTATCTCCTTTCCGATGCACTATTCCTCCTTTACTGCATCCCGCGCTCCCTCACATTGACGAATTAACACAGAAATTGCATCGCTATGAAATACTATGGCTACTACGACATCTCCTTCTAAATCGATTAACGTTTCTATGGAAACGACAGGATTTTCTTTTGGGATACGAGTATCTCCTTTCCGAAGCACTATACCTTCTTTACTGCATCCCTGGCTCCTCACATTGACGAATTAACACAGAAATTACGTCGCTATGATATACTATGGGTTCTATGACTTCTCTTACTAAATCGAGTAACGTTTCTATGGAAACGACAGAATTTTCTTTTGGGATACGAGTAAGTCCTTTCTTATGCTATATACCTTCTTTACTGAATCCCTGGTTCCCTAAATTGACGAATTATCACAGACATTACGTCGCTATGAAATACTATAGGTTCTATGACTACTCCTTCTAAATCGAGTAACGTTTCTATGGAAACGACAGGATTTTCTTTTGCGATACGACTAACTCCTTTCCGATGCACTTTACCTTCTTTACTGCATCCCTGGCTCCTCACTTTGACGAATTAACACAGAAATTACGTCGCTATGAAATACTATGGGTTCTATGTCTACTCCTTCTAAATCGAGTTGCGTTTCTACGGAAACGACCGGATTTTCTTTTGGGAAACGGTGATCTCCTTTCGGATGCACTATTCCTTCTATACTGCATCCCGCGCTCCCTCACATTGACGAATTAACACAGAAATTACGTGGCTATGATATACTATGGGTTCTATGACTTCTCTTACTAAATCGAGTAACGTTTCTATGGAAACGACAGAATTTTCTTTTGGGATACGAGTAAGTCCTTTCTTATGCTATATACCTTCTTTACTGAATCCCTGGTTCCCTAAATTGACGAATTATCACAGACATTACGTCGCTATGAAATACTATGGGTTCTATGACTACTCCTTCTAAATCGAGTAACGTTTCTGTGAATACGACAGGATTTTCTTTTGGGATGCGACTATGTCCTTTCCGATGCACTTTTGCTTCTTTACTGCATCCCTGGCTCCTCAAATTGACGAATTAACACAGAAATTACGTCGCTATGAAATACTATGGGTTCTATGTCTACTCCTTCTAAATCGATTAGCGTTTCTACGGAAACGAAAGGATTTTCTTTTGGGAAACGGTTATCTCCTTTCCGATGCACTATTCCTGCTTTACTGCATCACGCGCTCCCTAACATTGACGAATCAACGGAGAAATTGCGTCGCTATGAAATACTATGGGTTAAATGATTTCTCCTTCTAAATGGAATAACGTTTCAAAGGAACCTAGAGGATTTCTTATTGGGATACGACTATCTCCTTTCCGATGCACTACTCCTTCTTAACTGCATCCCTCGCTCCCTCACACTGACGAATTAACACAGAAATTGCATCGCCATGAAATACTATGGGTACTATGACATCTCCTGCTAAATCGTGTAACGTTTCTGTGAATACGACAGGATTTTCTTTTGGGATACGACTATCTCCTTTCCTATGCACTTTTGCTTCTTTACTGCATCCCCTCGCTCCCTCACATTGACGAATTAACACACAAATTGCGTCGCTATGAAATACTATGAGTTCTATGACTTCTTCATCAAAATCGAGTAACTTTTCTATGGAAGTGAAAGGATTTTCTTTTGGGATACGAGTATCTCCTTTCCGATGCAGTATTCCTTCTTTACTGCATCCTTCGCTACCTCACACTGACGAATAAACACATTAATTGCATTGCTATGAATAACTATGGGATCTATGACTCCTCCTTCTAAATCGTGTAACGTTCCTATGGAGACGATTAGATTTTCTTTTGTAATACGAGTATCTCCTTTCCGATTCACTATTCCTTCTTTACTGCATCCCTCGCTCCCTGACATTGACGAATTAACTCAGAAATTGCGTCGCTATGAAATACTATGGGTTCTATGACATCTCCTTCTGAATAGAATAAGGTTTCTATGGAACCGACAGGCCTTCCATTTGGGATACGAGTATCTCCTTTCCGATGGACTACTCCTTCTTAACTGCATCCCTCGCTCCGTCACACTGACGAATTAACACAGAAATTGCATCGCCATGAAATACTATGGGTACTATGACATCTCCTTCTAAATCGAGTAACGTTTCTGTGAATACGAAAGGATTTTCTTTTGGGATGCCACTATGTCCTTTCCGATGTACTTTTGCTTCTTTACTGCATCCCTGGCTCCATACATTGACGAATTAACACAGAAATTGCGTCGCTATGGAATACTATGGGTTCTATGTCTACTCCTTCTAAATCGATTAGCGTTTCTACGGAAACGACAGGATTTTCTTTTGGGAAACGGTTATCTCCTTTCCGATGCACTATTCCTTCTTTACTGCATCCATCGCTCCCTCACATTGACGAATTAACACAGAAATTCCATCGCCATGAAATACTATGGGTACTATGACATCTCCTTCTAAATCGAGTAACGTTTCTGTGAATACGACAGGATTTTCATTTTGGATGCGACTATCTCCTTTCCGATGCACTTTCACTTCTTTACTGCATCCCCTCGCTCCCTCACATTGACGAATTAACACAGAAATTGCGTCGCTCTGAAATACAATGGGTTCTATGACATCTCCTTCTGAATGGAATAAGGTTTCTATGGATCCGATAGGATTTCCTTTTGGGATACGAGTATCTCCTTTCCGATGGACTACTCCTTCTTAACCGCATCCCTCGCTCCGTCACACTGACGATTTAACACAGAAATTGCATCGCCATGAGATAGTATGGGTACTATGACATCTCCTTCTAAATCGAGTAACGTTTCTGTGAATACGACAGGATTTTCTTTTGGGATGCGACTATGTCCTTTTCGATGCATTTTTGCTTCTTTACTGCATCCGTGGCTCCTCACATTGACGATTTAACACAGAAATTACGACGCTATGAAATACTACGGGTTCTATGTCTACTCCTCCTAAATCGATTAGCGTTTCTACGGAAACGACCGGATTTTCTTTTGGGAAACGGTTATCTCCTTTCCGATGCACTATTCCTTCTTTACTGCATCCCGCGCTCCCTCACATTGACGAATTAACACAGAAATTGCATCGCCATTATATACTATGGGTACTATGACATCTCCTTCTAAATCGAGTAACGTTTCTGTGAATACGACAGGGTTTTCTTTTGGGACGCGACTATGTCCTTTTCGATGCACTTTTGCTTCTTTACTGCATCCCGCGCTCCCTCACATTGACGAATTAACACAGAAATTACGTCGCTATGAAATACTACGGGTTCTATGACTTCTCTTTCTAAATCGAGTAACGTTTCTATGGAAACGACAGGATTTTCTTTTGGGATACGAGTATCTCCTTTCCGATGCACTATACCTTCTTTACTGCATCCCTGGCTCCTCACATTGACGAATTAACACAGAAATTACGTCGCTATGATATACTATGGGTTCTATGACTTCTCTTTCTAAATCGAGTAACGTTTCTATGGAAACGACAGAATTTTCTTTTGGGATACGAGTAAGTCCTTTCTTATGCTATATACCTTCTTTACTGAATCCCTGGTTCCCTAAATGGACGAATTATCACAGACATTACGTCGCTATGAAATACTATGGGTTCTATGACTACTCCTTCTAAATCGAGTAACGTTTCTATGGAAACGACAGGATTTTCTTTTGCGATACGAGTATCTCCTTTCCGATGCACTTTACCTTCTTTACTGCATCCCTGGCTCCTCACATTGACGATTTAACACAGAAATTACGACGCTATGAAATACTACGGGTTCTATGTCTACTCCTCCTAAATCGATTAGCGTTTCTACGGAAACGACCGGATTTTCTTTTGGGAAACGGTTATCTCCTTTCCGATGCACTTTACCTTCTTTACTGCATCCCTGGCTCCTCACTTTGACGAATTAACACAGAAATTACGTCGCTATGAAATACTATGGGTTCTATGTCTACTCCTTCTAAATCGAGTAGCGTTTCTACGGAAACGACCGGATTTTCTTTTGGGAAACGGTTATCTCCTTTCGGATGCACTGTTCCTTCTATACTGCATCCCGCGCTCCCTCACATTGACGAATTAACACAGAAATTGAGTCGCTATGAAATACTATGGGTTCAAAGACATCTACTTCTGAATGGAATAAGGTTTCTATGGAAATGACAGGATTTCCATTTGGGATATGAGTATCTCCTTTCCGATGGACTACTCCTTCTTAACTGCTACCCTCGCTCCGTCACACTGACGAATTAACACAGAAATTGCATCGCCATGAAATACTATGGGTACTACGACATCTCCTTCTAAATCGAGTAACGTTTCTATGGAAACGATAGGATTTTCTTTTGGGATACGAGTATCTCCTTTCCGATGCACTACTCCTTCTTAACTGCATCCCTCGCTCCCTCACACTGACGAATTAACACAGAAATTGCATCGCCATGAAATACTATGGGTACTACGACATCTCCTTCTAAATCGAGTAACGTTTCTATGGAAACGATAGGATTTTCTTTTGCGATACGAGTATCTCCTTTCCGATGCACTTTACCTTCTTTACTGCATCCCTGGCTCCTCACATTGACGATTTAACACAGAAATTACGACGCTATGAAATACTACGGGTTCTATGTCTACTCCTCCTAAATCGATTAGCGTTTCTACGGAAACGACCGGATTTTCTTTTGGGAAACGGTTATCTCCTTTCCGATGCACTTTACCTTCTTTACTGCATCCCTGGCTCCTCACTTTGACGAATTAACACAGAAATTACGTCGCTATGAAATACTATGGGTTCTATGTCTACTCCTTCTAAATCGAGTAGCGTTTCTACGGAAACGACCGGATTTTCTTTTGGGAAACGGTTATCTCCTTTCGGATGCACTATTCCTTCTATACTGCATCCCGCGCTCCCTCACATTGACGAATTAACACAGAAATTGAGTCGCTATGAAATACTATGGGTTCAAAGACATCTACTTCTGAATGGAATAAGGTTTCTATGGAACTGACAGGATTTCCATTTGGGATATGAGTATCTCCTTTCCGATGGACTACTCCTTCTTAACTGCTACCCTCGCTCCGTCACACTGACGAATTAACACAGAAATTGCATCGCCATGAAATACTATGGGTACTATGACATCTCCTTCTAAATCGAGTAACGTTTCTGTGAATACGACAGGATTTTCATTTTGGATGCGACTATCTCCTTTCCGATGCACTTTCACTTCTTTACTGCATCCCCTCGCTCCCTCACATTGACGAATTAACACAGAAATTGCGTCGCTCTGAAATACAATGGGTTCTATGACATCTCCTTCTGAATGGAATAAGGTTTCTATGGATCCGACAGGATTTCCTTTTGGGATACGAGTATCTCCTTTCCGATGGACTACTCCTTCTTAACCGCATCCCTCGCTCCGTCACACTGACGATTTAACACAGAAATTGCATCGCCATGAAATACTATGGGTACTATGACATCTCCTTCTAAATCGAGTAACGTTTCTGTGAATACGACAGGATTTTCTTTTGGGATGCGACTATGTCCTTTTCGATGCATTTTTGCTTCTTTACTGCATCCCTGGCTCCTCACATTGACGATTTAACGCAGAAATTACGACGCTATGAAATACTACGGGTTCTATGTCTACTCCTCCTAAATCGATTAGCGTTTCTACGGAAACGACCGGATTTTCTTTTGGGAAACGGTTATCTCCTTTCCGATGCACTATTCCTTCATTACTGCATCCCGCGCTCCCTCACATTGACGAATTAACACAGAAATTGCATCGCCATTATATACTATGGGTACTATGACATCTCCTTC
Organism: Schistocerca serialis cubense; assembly: GCF_023864345.2. Lineage (NCBI taxonomy): Eukaryota > Metazoa > Arthropoda > Insecta > Orthoptera > Acrididae > Schistocerca > Schistocerca serialis. The sequence goes on from NW_026048462.1 coordinate 1,105,244, forward strand.
AAAATCGAGTAACGTTTCTGTGAATACGACAGGGTTTTCTTTTGGGACGCGACTATGTCCTTTTCGATGCACATTTGCTTCTTTACTGCATCCCGCGCTCCCTCACATTGACGAATTAACACAGAAATTACGTCGCTATGAAATACTACGGGTTCTATGACTTCTCTTTCTAAATCGAGTAACGTTTCTATGGAAACGACAGGATTTTCTTTTGGGATACGAGTATCTCCTTTCCGATGCACTATACCTTCTTTACTGCATCCCTGGCTCCTCACATTGACGAATTAACACAGAAATTACGTCGCTATGATATACTATGGGTTCTATGACTTCTCTTTCTAAATCGAGTAACGTTTCTATGGAAACGACAGAATTTTCTTTTGGGATACGAGTAAGTCCTTTCTTATGCTATATACCTTCTTTACTGAATCCCTGGTTCCCTAAATGGACGAATTATCACAGACATTACGTCGCTATGAAATACTATGGGTTCTATGACTACTCCTTCTAAATCGAGTAACGTTTCTATGGAAACGACAGGATTTTCTTTTGCGATACGAGTATCTCCTTTCCGATGCACTTTACCTTCTTTACTGCATCCCTGGCTCCTCACATTGACGATTTAACACAGAAATTACGACGCTATGAAATACTACGGGTTCTATGTCTACTCCTCCTAAATCGATTAGCGTTTCTACGGAAACGACCGGATTTTCTTTTGGGAAACGGTTATCTCCTTTCCGATGCACTTTACCTTCTTTACTGCATCCCTGGCTCCTCACTTTGACGAATTAACACAGAAATTACGTCGCTATGAAATACTATGGGTTCTATGTCTACTCCTTCTAAATCGAGTAGCGTTTCTACGGAAACGACCGGATTTTCTTTTGGGAAACGGTTATCTCCTTTCGGATGCACTATTCCTTCTATACTGCATCCCGCGCTCCCTCACATTGACGAATTAACACAGAAATTGAGTCGCTATGAAATACTATGGGTTCAAAGACATCTACTTCTGAATGGAATAAGGTTTCTATGGAACTGACAGGATTTCCATTTGGGATATGAGTATCTCCTTTCCGATGGACTACTCCTTCTTAACTGCTACCCTCGCTCCGTCACACTGACGAATTAACACAGAAATTGCATCGCCATGAAATACTATGGGTACTACGACATCTCCTTCTAAATCGAGTAACGTTTCTATGGAAACGATAGGATTTTCTTTTGGGATACGAGTATCTCCTTTCCGATGCACTACTCCTTCTTAACTGCATCCCTCGCTCCCTCACACTGACGAATTAACACAGAAATTGCATCGCCATGAAATACTATGGGTACTATGACATCTCCTTCTAAATCGAGTAATGTTTCTGTGAATACGACAGGATTTTCTTTTGGGATACGACTATCTCCTTTCCTATGCACTTTTGCTTCTTTACTGCATCCCCTCGCTCCCTCACATTGACGAATTAACACACAAAGTGCGTCGCTATGAAATACTAGGAGTTCTATGACTTCTTCATCAAAATCGAGTAACTTTTCTATGGAAGTGAAAGGATTTTCTTTTGGGATACGAGTATCTCCTTTCCGATGCAGTATTCCTTCTTTACTGCATCCTTCGCTCCCTCACACTGACGAATAAACACATTAATTGCATTGCTATGAATAACTATGGGATCTATGACTCCTCCTTCTAAATCGTGTAACGTACCTATGGAGACGATTAGATTTTCTTTTGTAATACGAGTATCTCCTTTCCGATTCACTATTCCTTCTTTACTGCATCCCTCGCTCCCTGACATTGACGAATTAACTCAGAAATTGCGTCGCTATGAAATACTATGGGTTCTATGACATCTCCTTCTGAATAGAATAAGGTTTCTATGGAACCGACAGGCCTTCCATTTGGGATACGAGTATCTCCTTTCCGATGGACTACTCCTTCTTAACTGCATCCCTCGCTCCGTCACACTGACGAATTAACACAGAAATTGCATCGCCATGAAATACTATGGGTACTATGACATCTCCTTCTAAATCGAGTAACGTTTCTGTGAATACGACAGGATTTTCTTTTGGGATGCCAGTATGTCCTTTCCGATGTACTTTTGCTTCTTTACTGCATCCCTGGCTCCATACATTGACGAATTAACACAGAAATTGCGTCGCTATGGAATACTATGGGTTCTATGTCTACTCCTTCTAAATCGATTAGCGTTTCTACGGAAACGACAGGATTTTCTTTTGGGAAACGGTTATCTCCTTTCCGATGCACTATTCCTTCTTTACTGCATCCAGCGCTCCCTCTCATTGATGAATTAACACAGAAATTCCATCGCCATGAAATACTATGGGTACTATGACATCTCCTTCTAAATCGAGTAACGTTTCTGTGAATACGACAGGATTTTCCTTTTGGATGCGACTATCTCCTTTCCGATGCACTTTCACTTCTTTACTGCATCCCCTCGCTCCCTCACATTGACGAATTAACACAGAAATTGCGTCGCTCTGAAATACAATGGGTTCTATGACATCTCCTTCTGAATGGAATAAGGTTTCTATGGATCCGACAGGATTTCCTTTTGGGACACGATTATCTCCTTTCCGATGGACTACTCCTTCTTAACCGCATCCCTCGCTCCGTCACACTGACGATTTAACACAGAAATTGCATCGCCATGAAATACAATGGGTACTATGACATCTCCTTCTAAATCGAGTAACGTTTCTGTGAATACGACAGGATTTTCTTTTGGGATGCGACTATGTCGTTTTCGATGCATTTTTGCTTCTTTACTGCATCCCTGGCTCCTCACATTGACGAATTAACACAGAAATTACGACGCTATGAAATACTACGGGTTCTATGTCTACTCCTTCTAAATCGATTAGCGTTTCTACGGAAACGACCGGATTTTCTTTTGGGAAACGGTTATCTCCTTTCCGATGCACTATTCCTTCTTTACTGCATCCCGCGCTCCCTCACATTGACCAATCAACAGAGAAACTGCGTCGCTATGAAATACAATGGGTTCTATGATTTCTCCTTCTAAATGGAATAACGTTTCAAAGGAACCGAGAGGATTTCCTTTTACTATGGGTTCTATGACTACTCCTTCTAAATCGAGTTACGTTTCTATGGAAACGACAGGATTTTCTTTTGCGATACGACTATCTCCTTTCCGATGCACTATACCTTCTTTACTGCATCCCTGGCTCCTCACTTTGACGCATTAACACAGAAATTACGTCGCTATGAAATACTATGGGTTCTATGTCTACTCCTTCTAAATCGAGTAGTGTTTCTACGGAAACGACCGGATTTTCTTTTGGGAAACGGGTATCTCCTTTCGGATGCACTATTCCTTCTATACTGCATCCCGCGCTCCCTCACATAGACGAATTAACACAGAAATTCCGTCGCTATGAAATACTATGGGTTCTAAGACATCTCCTTCTGAATGGAGTAAGGTTTCTATGGAACTGACAGGATTTCCATTTCCGATACGAGTATCTCCTTTCCGATGGACTACTCCTTCTTAACTGCATCCCTCGCTCCGTCACACTGACGAATTAACACAGAAATTGCATCGCCATGAAATACTATGGGTACTATGACACCTCCTTCTAAATCGAGTAACGTTTCTGTGAATACGACAGGATTTTCTTTTGGGATGCCACTATGTCCTTTCCGATGTACTTTTGCTTCTTTACTGCATCCCTGGCTCCATACATTGACGAATTAACACAGAAATGGCGTCGCTATGGAATACTATGGGTTCTATGTCTACTCCTTCTAAATCGAGTAGCGTTTCTACGGAAACGACAGGATTTTCTTTTGGGAAACGGTTATCTCCTTTCCGATGCACTATTCCTTCTTTACTGCATCCAGCGCTCCCTCGCATTGACGAATTAACACAGAAATTCCATCGCCATGAAATACTTTGGGTACTACGACATCTCCTTCTAAATCGATTAACGTTTCTGTGAATACGACAGGATTTTCTTTTGCGATACGACTATCTCCTTTCCGATGCACTGTTGCTTCTTTACTGCATCCCTGGCTCCTCACATTGACGAATTAACACAGAAATTGCGTCGCTATAAAATACTATGGGTTCTATGTCTACTCCTTCTAAATCGAGTAGCGTTTCTACGGAAACGACTGGATTTTCTTTTGGGAAACGGTTATCTCCTTTCCGATGCACTATTCCTTCTTTACTGCATCCCGCGCTCCCTCACATTGACGAATTAACACAGAAATTGCATCGCCATTATATACAATGGGTACTATGACATCTCCTTCTAAATCGAGTAACGTTTCTGTGAATACGACAGGATTTTCTTTTGGGACGCGACTATGTCCTTTTCGATGCACTTTTGCTTCTTTACTGCATCCCTGGCTCCTCACATTGACGAATTAACACAGAAATTACGTCGCTATGAAATACTACGGGTTCTATGACTTCTCTTTCTAAATCGAGTAACGTTTCTATGGAAACGACAGAATTTTCTTTTGGGATACGAGTAAGTCCTTTCTTATGCTATATACCTCCTTTACTGAATCCCTGGTTCCCTAAATTGACGAATTATCACAGACATTACGTCGCTATGAAATACTATGGGTTCTATGACTACTCCTTCTAAATCGAGTAACGTTTCTATGGAAACGACAGGATTTTCTTTTGCGATACGACTATCTCCTTTCCGATGCACTTTACCTTCTTTACTGCATCCCTGGCTCCTCACTTTGACGAATTAACACAGAAATTACGTCGCTATGAAAAACTATGGGTTCTATGTCTACTCCTTCTAAATCGAATAGCGTTTCTACGGAAACGACCGGATTTTCTTTTGGGAAACGGTTATCTCCTTTCGGATGCACTATTCCTTCTATACTGCATCCCGCGCTCCCTCACATTGACGAATTAACACAGAAATTGAGTCGCTATGAAATACTATGGGTTCTAAGACATCTCCTTCTGAATGGAATAAGGTTTCTATGGAACTGACAGGATTTCCATTTTGGATACGAGTATCTCCTTTCTGATGGACTACTCCTTCTTAACTGCTACCCTCGCTCCGTCACACTGACGAATTAACACAGAAATTGCATCGCCATGAATTACTATGGGTACTATGACATCTCCTTCTAAATCGAGTAACGTTTCTGTGAATACGACAGGATTTTTTTTGGGGATGCGACTATTTCCTTTCCGATGCACTTTTGCTTCTTTACTGCATCCGTGGCTCCTCAAATTGACGAATTAACACAGAAATTACGTCGCTATGAAATACTATGGGTTCTATGTCTACTCCTTCTAAATCGATTAGCGTTTCTACGGAAACGAAAGTATTTTCTTTTGGGTAACGGTTATCTCCTTTCCGATGCACTATTCCTTCTTTACTGCATCCCGCGCTCCCTCACATTGACGAATTAACACAGAAATTGCATCGCTATGAAATACTATGGCTACTACGACATCTCCTTCTAAATCGAGTAACGTTTCTATGGAAACGACAGGATTTTCTTTTGGGATACGAGTATCTCCTTTCCGATGCACTATACCTTCTTTACTGCATCCCTGGCTCCTCACATTGACGAATTAACACAGAAATTACGTCGCTATGATATACTATGGGTTCTATGACTTCTCTTTCTAAATCGAGTAACGTTTCTATGGAAACGACAGAATTTTCTTTTGGGATACGAGTAAGTCCTTTCTTATGCTATATACCTTCTTTACTGAATCCCTGGTTCCCTAAATTGACGAATTATCAAAGACATTACGTCGCTATGAAATACTATGGGTTCTATGACTACTCCTTCTAAATCGAGTAACGTTTCTATGGAAACGACAGGATTTTCTTTTGCGATACGACCATCTCCTTTCCGATGCACTTTACCTTCTTTACTGCATCCCTGGCTCCTCACTTTGACGAATTAACACAGAAATTACGTCGCTATGAAATACTATGGGTTCTATGTCTACTCCTTATAAATCGATTAGCGTTTCTACGGAAACGAAAGGATTTTCTTTTGGGAAACGGTTATCTCCTTTCCGATGCACTATTCCTGCTTTACTGCATCCCGCGCTCCCTAACATTGACGAATCAACGGAGAAATTGCGTCGCTATGAAATACTATGAGTTATATGATTTCTCCTTCTAAATGGAATAACGTTTCAAAGGAACCTAGAGGATTTCTTATTGGGATACGACTATCTCCTTTCCGATGCACTACTCCTTCTTAACTGCATCCCTCGCTCCCTCACACTGACGAATTAACACAGAAATTGCATCGCTATGAAATACTATGGGTACTACGACATCTCCTTCTAAATCGAGTAACGTTTCTATGGAAACGATAGGATTTTCTTTTGGGATAGGTGTATCTCCTTCTTTACTGCATCCCTCGCTCCTCACATTGACGAATTATCACAGAAATTACGTCGCTGTGATATACTATGGGTTCTATGAATTCTCCTTCTAAATCGAGTAACGTTTCTATGGAAACGACAGAATTTTCTTTTGGGATACGAGTATGTCCTTTCTTATGCTCTATACCTTCTTTACTGCATCCCTGGCTCCCTTAATTGACGAATTATCACAGACATTACGTCGCTATGAAATACTATGGGTTCTATGACTACTCCTTCTAAATCGAGTAACGTTTCTATGGAAACGAAAGGATTTTCTTTTGCGATACGACTATCTCCTTTCCGATGCCCTATACCTTCTTTACTGCATCCCTGGCTCCTCACTTTGACGAATTAACACAGAAATTACGTCGCTATAAAAAACTATGGGCTCTATGTCTACTCCTTCTAAATGGAGTAGCGTTTCTACGGAAACGACCGGATTTTCTTTTGGGAAACGGTTATCTCCTTTCAGATGCACTATTCCTTCTATACTGCATCCCGCGCACCCTCACATTGACGAATTAACACAGAAATTGCGTCGCTATGAAATTCTATGGGTTCTATGACATCTCCTTCTGAATGGAATAAGGTTTCTATGTAACCGACAGGATTTCCTTTTGGGATACGAGTATCTCCTTTCCGATGGACTACTCCTTCTTAACTGCATTCCTCGCTCCGTCACACTGACGAATTAACACAGAAATTGCATCGCCATGAAATACTATGGGTACTATGACATCTCCTCCTAAATCGAGTAACGTTTCTATGGAAACGACAGGATTTTCTTTTGGGATACGACTATCTCCTTTCCTATGCACTTTTGCTTCTTTACTGCATCCTCTCGCTCCCTCACATTGACGAATTAACACACAAATTGCGTCGCTATGAAATTCTATGAGTTCTATGACTTCTTCATCAAAATCGAGTAACTTTTCTATGGAAGTGAAAGGATTTTCTTTTGGGATATGAGTATCTCCTTTCCGATGCAGTATTCCTTCTTTACTGCATCCTTCGCTCCCTCACACTGACGAATAAACACATTAATTGCATAGCTATGAATAACTATGGGATCTATGACTCCTCCTTCTGAATCGTGTAACGTTCCTATGGAGACGATTGGATTTTCTTTTGTAATACGAGTATCTCCTTTCCGATGCACTATTCCTTCTTTACTGCATTCCTCGCTCCCTCACATTGAGGAATTACCACAGAAATTGCGTCGCTATGAAATACTATGCGTTCTATGACTTTTCCTACTAATTCGAGTAACGTTTCTATGGAAACGCCAGGATTTTCTTTTGCGATACGAGTATCTCCTTTCCGATGCACTATTCCTTCTCTACTGCAACGCTCGCTCCCTCACATTGACGAATTAACTCAGAAATTCCATCGCTATGAAATACTATGGGTTCTATGACATCTCCTTCTAAATAGAATAACGTTTCAAAGGAACCGTCAGGATTTTCTTTTGTAATACGAGTATCTCCATTCCGATGCACTATTCCTTCTTTACTGCATCCCTCGCTCAGTCACATTGATGAATTAACAAAGAAATTGCGTTTCCTTGAAATACAATGGGTTCTATGGCTTCTCCTTCTAAATCGAGTAACGTTTCTATGCATACGACAGGATTTTCTTTTGGGTTACGACTATCTCCCACCCGGTGCACTATTCCTTCTTTACTGCATCCCTCGCTCCCTCACATTGACGATGTAACTCAGAAATTTCGTCGCTACGAATAACTGTGGGTTCTATGACTCCTCTTTCTAAGTCGAGTAACGTTTCTATGGAAGCCACTGGATTTTCTTATGGGATACGAGTATCTCCATTCCGATGCCCTAATCCATCTTTACGTGCTCCCTCGCTGCCTCACATTGACGAACTAACTCAGAAATTGCGTCGCTATGAGATACTATGTTTTCTATGACTTCTCCTACTAATTCGAGTAACGTTACTATGGCAACGCCAGGATTTTCTTTTGCGATACGAGTATCTCCTTTCCGATGCACAATTGCTTCTTTGCTGTATCCCTCGCTCCCTCACATTGACGAATTAACACAGAAATTACCTCGCTATGAAATACTATGGGTTCTATGACTTCTCCTTCTAAATCGAGTAACGTTTCTTTGCATACGAGAGGATTTTTTTTGGGATACGAATATCTCCTTTCCGATGCAGTACTCCTGCTTTACTGCATCCTTCGCTTTCTCACATTGACGAATAAACACAGAAATTGCGTCGCTATAAATAACTATGGGTTCTATGACTTCTCTTACTAAATCGAGTAACGTTTCTATGGAAACGACAGGATTTTCTTTTGGGATACGAGTATCTCCTTTCCGATGCCCTATTCCTTCTTTACTGCCTCCCTGGCTCCCTCACATTGACGAATTATCGCAGACATTACGTCGCTATGAAATACTATGGGTTCTATGACTACTCCTTCTAAATCGAGTAACGTTTCTATGGAAACGACAGGTTTTTCTTTTGGGATACGAGTATCTCCATACCTATGCACTGTACCTTCTTTACTGAATCTCTGGTTCCCTCACATTGACGAATTAACACAGAAATTACGTCGCTATGAAATACTATGGTTTCTATGACTACTCCTTCTAAATCGAGTAACGTTTCTATGGAAACGACAGAATTTTCTTTTTGGAAACGTGTATGTTCTTTCTGATGCACTATTCCTTCTTTACTGCATCCCTCGCTCCCTCACATAGATGAATTAACACAGGAATTGCGTTTCTTTGAAATACTATGGGTTCCATGACTTCTCCTTCTAAATCGAGTAACGTTTCTATGCATACGACAGGATTTTCTTTTGGGATACGAATGTCTCCTTTCCGATGCAGTATTCATGCTTTACTGCATCCTTCGCTTACTCACATTGACGAATAAACACAGAAATTGCGTCGCTATGAATAACTATGGGTTCTATGACTCCTCTTTCTAAATCGAGTATCGTTTCTATGGAAACGACAGGATTTTCCTATTGGATACGAGTATCTCCATTCCGATGCCCTAATCCTTCTTTACTGCCTCCCTCGCTGTCTCACATTGACGAATTAACCAAGATATTGCGTCGCTATGAGATACCATTGGTTCTATGACTCCTCCTTCTAAATAGAGTAACGTTTCTATGGAAACGACAGGATTGTCTTTTGGGATACGAGTATCTCCTTACCTATAGACTATAACTCCTTTACTGCATGCCTGGCCACCTCACATAGACGAATTAACATAGAAATTTCGTCGCCATGAAATACTACGGTTTCTATGACTACTCCTTCTAAATCGAGTAACGTTTCTATGGAAACGACATAATTTTCTTTTTGGAAACGTGTATCTTCTTTCCGATGCACTATTCCTTCTTTACTGCATCCCTCGCTCCCTCACATTGACGAATTAACACAGAAATTGCGTCGCTATGAAATACAATGGGTTCTATGACATCTCCTTCTAAATCGATTAACGTTTCTATGGAAACGACAGGATTTCCTTTTGAGATACGAATGTCTCCTTTCCGGTGCACTATTTCTTCTTTACTGCATCCCTCGCTCCCTCACAATTACGAATAAACACAGAAATTGCGTCGATATGAAATACTACGGGTTGTATGACATCTCCATCTAAATCGAGTAACGTTTCAGTGGAAACGAAAGGATTTTCTTTTGGGATACGAGTATATCCTTTCCGATGCAGTATTCCTTCTTTACTGCATCCCTCGCTCCCTCACATTGACGAATTAACACAGAAATTGCGTCGCTATGAAATACTATGGGTTCTATGGCTTCTCCTTCTAAATCGTGTAACGTTTCTATGGAAACGAAAGTATTTTCTTTTGGGATACGTGTATCTCCATTCCGGTGCACTATTCCTTCCTAACTGCATACGTCGGTCCCGCACATTGACTAATTAACACAGATATTGCGTTGCTATGAAATGCTATGGGTTCTATGACTTCTCCTTCTAAATCGAGTAACGTTTCTATGGAAACGACAGGATTTTCTTTTGGGGTACGAGTATCTCCTTTCCGATGCACTATTCCTTCTTTACTGCATCCCTGCCTCCCTCTCATTGACGATTTAACACAGAAATTGCATTGCTATGAAAAACTATGTGTTCTATGACTCCTCCTTCTAAAACGAGTAACGCTTCTATGCATACGACAGGATTTTCTTTTGGGATACGAATGTCTCCTTTCCGATGCAGTATTCCTGCTTTACTGCATCCTTCGCTTACTCACATTGTCGAATAAACACAGAAATAGCGTCGCTATGAATAACTATGTGTTCTATGACTACACCTTCTAAATCGAGTAACGTTTCTATGGAAATGACAGGTTTTTCTTTTTGGAGACGTGTATCTTCTTCCTAATGCACTATTCCTTCTTTACTGTATCCCTCACTCCCTCCGATTGACGAATTAACAGAGAAATTGCTTCGCTATGAAATACTATGGGTTCTATGGCATCTCCTTCTAAAACGATTAACGTTTCTTTGGAAACGACAGGATTTTCTTTTGAGATACGAGTATCTCTATTCCAGTGCACTAGTCCTCCTTTACTGCATCCCTCGCTCCCACACACTGACGAATTAACACAGAAAGTGCGTCGCTATGAAATACTATATGTTCTATGACATCTCCTTCTAAATCGAGTAGCGTTTCAATGGAAACGACAAGATTTTCTTCTGGGATACGAGTATCTCCTTTCCGATGCTTTATTCCTTCTTTACTGGATCCCTTGCTCCCTCACATCGACGAATTAACTCAGAAATTGCGTCGCTATGAAATACTATGGGTTCTATGACTTCTCTTTCTAATTCGAGTAACGTTTCTTTGCATACGAGAGGATTTTCTTTTGGGATACGAATATCTCCTTTCCGATGCAGTACTCCTGCTTTACTGCATCCTTCGCTTTCTCACATTGACGAATAAACACAGAAATTGCGTCGCTATGAATAACTATGGGTTCAATGACATCTCTTACCAAATCCAGTAACGTTTCTATGGAAACGACAGGATTTTCTTTTTGGAAACGTGTATCTTCTTTCCGATGCACTATTCCTTCTTTACTGCATCCCTCGCTCCCTCACATTGACGAATTAACACAGAAATTGTGTCGCTATGAAATACAATGGGTTCTATGACATCTCCTTCTAAATCGATTAACGTTTCTATGGAAACGACAGGATTTCCTTTTGAGATACGAATGTCTCCTTTCCGGTGCACTATTTCTTCTTTACTGCATCCTTCGCTCCCTCACACTGACGAATAAACACATTAATTGCATAGCTATGAATAACTATGGGATCTATGACTCCTCCTTCTAAATCGTGTAACGTTCCTATGGAGACGATTGGATTTTCTTTTGTAATACGAGTATCTCCTTTCCGATTCACTATTCCTTCTTTACTGCATCCCTCGCTCCCTGACATTGACGAATTAACTCAGAAATTGCGTCGCTATGAAATACTATGGGTTCTATGACTTCTCATTCTAAATCGAGTAACGTTTCTATGGAAACGACAGGACCTTCTTTTGGGATACGAATATCTCCTTTCCGCTGCACTATTCCTTCTTTACTGCATCCTTCGCTCCCTTATATTGACGAACTAACTCAGAAATTGCGTCGCTATGAGATACTATGTTTTCTATGACTTCTCCTACTAATTCGAGTAACGTTACTATGGCAACGCCAGGATTTTCTTTTGCGATACGAGTATCTCCTTTCCGATGCACAATTGCTTCTTTGCTGTATCCCTCGCTCCCTCACATTGACGAATTAACACAGAAATTACCTCGCTATGAAATACTATGGGTTCTATGACTTCATCTTCAAAATCGAGTAACTTTTCTATGGAAACGAAAGGATTTTCTTTTGGCATACGAGAATCTCCTTTCCGATGCAGTACTCCTTCTTTACTGCATTCTTCGCTCCCTCACATTGACGAATAAACACAGAAGTTGCATTGCTATGAATAACTATGGGTTCTATGACTCTCCCTCTAAATCGAGTAACGTTTCTATGAAAACGACAGGATTTTCTTTCGGGATACGACAATCTCCTCTCCGATGCACTATTCCTTCTTTACTGCATCCCTCGCTCCCTGACATTGACGAATTAACTCAGAAATTGCGTCGCTATGAAATACTATGGGTTCTATGACTTCTCCTTCTAAATCGAGTAACGTTTCTTTGCATACGAGAGGATTTTTTTTGGGATACGAATATCTCCTTTCCGATGCAGTACTCCTGCTTTACTGCATCCTTCGCTTTCTCACATTGACGAATAAACACAGAAATTGCGTCGCTATAAATAACTATGGGTTCTATGACTTCTCTTACTAAATCGAGTAACGTTTCTATGGAAACGACAGGATTTTCTTTTGGGATACGAGTATCTCCTTTCCGATGCCCTATTCCTTCTTTACTGCCTCCCTGGCTCCCTCACATTGACGAATTATCGCAGACATTACGTCGCTATGAAATACTATGGGTTCTATGACTACTCCTTCTAAATCGAGTAACGTTTCTATGGAAACGACAGGTTTTTCTTTTGGGATACGAGTATCTCCATACCTATGCACTGTACCTTCTTTACTGAATCCCTGGTTCCCTCACATTGACGAATTAACACAGAAATTACGTCGCTATGAAATACTATGGTTTCTATGACTACTCCTTCTAAATCGAGTAACGTTTCTATGGAAACGACAGAATTTTCTTTTTGGAAACGTGTATGTTCTTTCTGATGCACTATTCCTTCTTTACTGCATCCCTCGCTCCCTCACATTGACGAATTAACACAGAAATTGCGTCGCTATGAAATACAATGGGTTCTATGACATCTCCTTCTAAATCGATTAACGTTTCTATGGAAACGACAGGATTTCCTTTTGAGATACGAATGTCTCCTTTCCGGTGCACTATTTCTTCTTTACTGCATCCCTCGCTCCCTCACAATTACGAATAAACACAGAAATTGCGTCGATATGAAATACTATGGGTTGTATGACATCTCCATCTAAATCGAGTAACGTTTCAGTGGAAACGAATGGATTTTCTTTTGGGATACGAGTATATCCTTTCCGATGCAGTATTCCTTCTTTACTGCATCCCTCGCTCCCTCACATTGACGAATTAACACAGAAATTGCGTCGCTATGAAATACTACGGGTTCTATGGCTTCTCCTTCTAAATCGTGTAACGTTTCTATGGAAACGAAAGTATTTTCTTTTGGGATACGTGTATCTCCATTCCGGTGCACTATTCCTTCCTTACTGCATACGTCGGTCCCGCACATTGACTAATTAACACAGATATTGCGTTGCTATGAAATGCTATGGGTTCTATGACTTCTCCTTCTAAATCGAGTAACGTTTCTATGGAAACGACAGGATTTTATTTGGGGTACGAGTATCTCCTTTCCGATGCACTATTCCTTCTTTAATGCATCCCTGCCTCCCTCTCATTGACGATTTAGCACAGAAATTGCATTGCTATGAAAAACTATGTGTTCTATGACTCCTCCTTCTAAACCGAGTAACGCTTCTATGCATACGACAGGATTTTCTTTTGGGATACGAATGTCTCCTTTCCGATGCAGTATTCCTGCTTTACTGCATCCTTCGCTTACTCACATTGACGAATAAACACAGAAATAGCGTCGCTATGAATAACTATGTGTTCTATGACTACTCCTTCTAAATCGAGTAACGTTTCTTTGGAAACAAAAGGATTTTATTTCGGGATACGAATATGTCCTTTCCAATGCACTAATCCCACTTGACTGCATCCCTCCCTCCCACACATTGACGAATTAACACAGAAATTGCGTCGCTATGAAATACAATGGGTTCTATGACATCTCCTTCTAAATCGATTAACGTTTCTATGCACACGACAGGATTTCCTTTTGAGATACGAATGTCTCCTTTCCGGTGCACTATTTCTTCTTTACTGCATCCCTCGCTCCCTCACAATGACGAATAAACACAGAAATTACCTCGCTATGAAATACTATGGGCCCTGTGACTTCTCCTTCAAAATCGAGTAACTATTCTATGGAAGCGTAAGGATTTTCTTTTGGGATACGAGTATCTCCTTTCCGATGCTGTATTCCTTCTTTACTGCATCCTTCGCTCCCTCACATACACGAATAAACACAGAAATTGCATTGCTATGAGTAACTATGGGTTCTATGACTCCTCCTTCTAAATCGAGTAACGTTTCTATGGAAACGACAGGATTTTCTTTTGGGTTACGAGTATCTCCTTTCCGATGCACTACTCCTTCTTAACTGCATCCCTCGCTCCCTCACACTGACGAATTAACACAGAAATTGCATCGCTATGAAATACTATGGGTACTATGACATGGCCTTCTATATCGAGTAACTTTTCTATGGAATCGGAAGGATTTTCTTTTGGGATACAAGCATCTCGTTACCTATGCACTATACCTTCTTTACTGCATCCCTGGCTCCCTCACATTGACGAATTAACACAGAAATTACGTCGCTATGAAATTCTATGTTCTCTATGACTACTCCTTCTAAATCGAGTAACGTTTCTATTGATACGACAGATTTTTCCTTTTGGAAACGTGTTACTTTTTTCCGATGCACCATTCCCTCTTTACTGTATCCCTCGCTTCCTCAGATTGACGAATTAACACACAAATTGCTTCGCTATGAAATACTATGGGTTCTATGACTTCTCCTTCAAAATCGAGTAACGTTTCTATGGATACGACAGGATTTTCTTTTGGGAACGACTATCTCCTTTCCGATGTACTGTTACTTCTTTACTGCATCCCTCGCTCCCTCACATTAACGAATTAACACAGAAATTGCGTCGCTATGAAATACTATGGGTTCTTTGACTACTCCTTCTAAATCGAGTAACGTTTCTTTGGAAAAAAAAGGATTTTCCTTTGGGATTCGAGTATTTCCTTTCCTATGCGCTATACCTTCTTTACTGCATCCCTTCCTCCTCACATTGACGAATTAAACACAGAAATTACGTCGTTTTGAAATACTATGGGTTCTAAGACTACACCTTCTAAATCGAGTAACGTTTCTATGGAAAT
Source organism: Schistocerca serialis cubense (assembly GCF_023864345.2). NCBI lineage: Eukaryota > Metazoa > Arthropoda > Insecta > Orthoptera > Acrididae > Schistocerca > Schistocerca serialis. Next base: position 1,120,771 of record NW_026048462.1, read on the forward strand.
GACAGGTTTTTCTTTTTGGAGACGTGTATCTTCTTCCTAATGCACTATTCCTTCTTTACTGTATCCCTCACTCCCTCCGATTGACGAATTAACAGAGAAATTGCTTCGCTATGAAATACTATGGGTTCTATGGTATCTCCTTCTAAATCGATTAACGTTTCTTTGGAAACGACAGGATTTTCTTTTGAGATACGGGTATCTCTATTCCAGTGCACTAGTCCTCCTTTACTGCATCCCTCGCTCCCACACACTGACGAATTAACACAGAAAGTGCGTCGCTATGAAATACTATATATTCTATGACATCTCCTTCTAAATCGAGTAGCGTTTCAATGGAAACGACAAGATTTTCTTCTGGGATACGAGTATCTCCTTTCCGATGCACTATTCCTTCTTTACTGGATCCCTTGCTCCCTCACATCGACGAATTAACACAGAAATTGCGTCGCTATGAAATACTATAGGTTCTATTACTTCTCCTTGTAAATCGAGTAACGTTTCTATGGAAACGACAGGATTTTCTTTTGGGATAGGAGTATCTCCTTTCCGATGCACTAATCCCTCTTTACTGCATCCCTCCCTCTCTCACATTGACGAATTAACAGAGAAATTACGTCGCTGTGAAACACTATGTGTTCCATGAACTCTCCTTCTAAATCGAGTATCGTTTCAATGGAAACGAAAGGATGTTCTTTGGGATACGACTATCTCATTTCCGATGAACTATTCCTTCTTTACTGCATCCCTCGCGCCCTCACATCAACGAATTAACACTGAAATTGCGTCGCTATGTATTACTATGGGTTCTATAACTTCTCCTTCAAAATCGAGTAATGTCGCTATGGAAACGACAGTATTTTCTCTTGGGATAGGTGTATCTTCTTTCCGATGCACTAATCCCTCTTTACTGCATCCCTCCCTCCCTCACATTGACGAATTAAGAAAGAAATTACGTAGCTATGAAATACTATGGGTCCTATGACTTCTCCTTCTAAATCGAGTAACGTTTCTATTGAAACGACAGGATTATCTTTTGGGTTACGACTATCTCCTTTCCGATGCACTATTCCTTCTTTACTGCATCCCTTGCTATCTCACATTGACGAATTAATACAGAAATTGCGTCGCCATGAAATACTATGGGTTCTATGATATCTCCTTCTAAATCGAGTAACGTTTCTATGGATACGACAGGATTTTCTTTGGGATACGAGTAACTCCTTTCCGATGCACTACTCCTTCTTTACTGCATCCCTCGCACCCTCACATTGAAGAATTAACTCAGAAATTGCGTCGCTGTGAAATACTATGGGTTCTATGACTTTTTATTCTAAATCGTGTAACGTTTCTATGGATACGACAGGATTTTCTTCTGGGATACGACTATCTCCTTTCCGATGCACTCTTACTTCATTACTGCATCCCTCGCTCCCTCACATTGACGAAGTAAGTCAGAAATTGCGTCGCTATGAATAACTATGGGTTCCATACCTCCTCTTTCTAAATCGAGTAACGTTCCTCTGGAAACGACAGGATTTTCCTATGGGATACGAGTATCTCCATTTCGATGCCCTAATCCCTCTAAACTGCCTCCCTCACTGCCTCACATTGACGAATTAACTCAGATATTGCGTCGCAATGAGATACTATTGGTTCTATGACTCCTCATTCTAAATCGAGTAACGTTTCTATGGAAACGACAAGATTTTCTTTTGGAATACGAGTATCTGCTTTCCGAAGCATTATTCCTTCTTTACTGCAGTCCTCGCTCCTTCAAATTGACGAATTAACACAGAAATTGCGTCGCTATGATATACTATGGGTTCTATGACATCTCCTTCCAAATCGAGTAACGTTTCTATGGAAACGACATAATTTTCTTTTTTGAAACGTGTATCGTCTTTCCGATGCACTATTCCTTCTTTATTGCATCCCTCGCACCCTCACATTGACGAATTAACACAGAAATTACGTCGCTATGAAATACAATGGGTTCTGTGACATCTCCTTCTAAATCGATTAACGTTTCTATGGAAACGACAGGATTTTATTTTGAGATACGAATATCTCCTTTCCGGTGCATGATTTCTTCTTTACTGAATCCATCGCTCCCTCACACTGACGAATTAACTCAGAAATTGCGTCGCTATGAAATACTATCGGTTTCATGACATCTCCTTCTAAATCGAGTAACGTTTCAGTGGAAACGACAGGATTTTCTTTTGGGAGACGAGTATATCCTTTCCGATGCACTATTCCTTCTTTACTGCTTCCATTGCTCCCTCACATTGACGAATTAACACAGAAATTGCGTCGCTATGAAATACTATGGGTTCTATGGTTTCTCCTTCAAAATCTAGTAACGTTTCTATGGAGACGACAGCATTTTCTTTTGTGATAGGAGTATCTCCTTTCCGATGCACTAATAATTCTTTACTGCATCCCTCCCTCCCTCACATTGACGAACTAACACAGAAATTACGTCGCTATGAAATACTATGGGCCCCATGACTTCTCCTTCAAAATCGAGTAACTTTTCTATGGAAGCGTAAGGATTTTCTTTTGGGATACAAGTATCTCCTTTCCGATGCAGTATCCCTTCTTTACTGCATCCTTCGCTCCCTCACATTCACGAATAAACACAGAAATTGCTTAGCTATGAATAACTATGGGGTCTATGACTCCCCCCTCTAAATCGAGTAACGTTTCTATGGAAACGACAGGATAATCTTTTACGATACGAGTATCTCCTTTCCGATGCACTATTCCTTCTTTACTGCATCCTTCGCTCCCGCACATTGACTAATTAACACAGAAATTGCGTTGCTATGAAATTCAATGGGTTCTATGACTTCTCCTTCTAAATCTAGTAACGTTTCTATGGAAACGACAGGAATTTCTTTTGGGATACGAGTATCTCCTTTCCGATGCACTACTCCTTCATAACTGCATCCCTCGCTCCATCACACTGACGAATTAACACAGAAATTGCATCGCTATGAAGTACTATGGGTACTATGACATCGCCTTCTAAATCGAGTAACGATTCTATGGAAACGACAGGATTTTCTTTTGGGATACGAGCATCTCGTTACCTATGCACTATACCTTATTTACTGCATCCCTGGCTCCCCCACATTGACGAATTAACACAGAAATTACGTCGCTATGAAATACTATATGTTCTATGACATCTATATCTAAATCGAGTAACGTTTCTAATGAAACGGCAGGATTTTCTTTATGGATACGAGTATCTCCTTTCCGATGCACTATTCCTTCTTTACTGCATCCCCCGCTCCCTCACATAGACGAAATAACACAGAAAATTATCACTATGATAAACTATAGGCTCTATGACTTCTCCTTCTAAATCGAGGGACGTTTCTATGGAGACGACAGTATTTTCTTTTGGGATACGACTATCTCCTTTCCGATGCACTATTCCTTCTGTACAGCATCCCGCGCTCTCTCACATTGACGAATTAACACAGAAATTGCGTCGCTATGAATTACAATGTGTTCTAAATTGAGTAACGTTTCTATGGAAACGACAGGATTTTCTTTTGGGATACGAGTATCTCCTTTTCGATGCTTTGATCCTTCTTAACTGCAACCCTCGCTCCCTCACATTGACGAATTAGCACAGAAATTGCGTTGCTATGAAATACTATCGGTTCTATGACTTCTCCTTCTAAATCGAGTAACGATTCTATGGAAACGACAGGATTATCTTTTGGGATACGAGTATCTCCTTTCCGATGACTTTTCCTTCTCTACTGCATCCCTCGCACCTTTAAGCATACGAATTAACACAGATATTGCATCGCTATGTAATACTATGAGTACGACGACATCTCCTTCGAAATCGAGTAACGTTTCTGTGGATACGACAGGAAATTCTTTTGGGATACGACTATCTCCTTGCCGATGCACTATTCTCTCTTTACTGCATCCCCCGCCCCCTCACATTGACAAATTGCCACAGAAAGTGCGTCGCTATGAAATACTATGGGTTCTATTACTTCTCCATCTAAATCAAATAACGTTTCAATGGTTATGACAGGATTTTCTTTTGGGAAACGAGTATCTCCTTGCTGATGCACTATTCCTTCTTTACTGCTTCCCTCGCTCCCTCGCATTGACAAATTAACACGGAAATGGCGTCGCTATGAAACACTATGGGATCTATGACCTCTCCTTTCAAATCGAGTAACGTTTCAATGGAAACGACAGGATTTTCATTAGGGAAACGACTATCTCTTTTCCGATGCACTATTCCTTCTTTACTGCATCCCTCGCTCCCTCACATAGACGAATTGACACAGAACTTTCGTCGCTATGCAAAACTATGTGTACCATGACTTCTCCTTCTAATATAGTAACGTTTCTATGGAAACGACAGAACTTTCTTTAGGGATACGAGTATCTCCTTTCCAATGCACTATTCCTTCTTTACTGCATCCCCCGCTCCATCACATTGACGAATTAACACAAAAATTGCGTTGCTACGAAATACAATGGTTTCTATGACAACTCCTTATAACTCGAGTAACGTTTCTATGGAAACGTCAGGATTTTCTTTTGGGATACGAGTACCTCCTTTCCGATGCACTATTCCTTTTTTACTGCATCCCTCGCTCAATCACATTGACAAATTAACACAAAAATTACTTCGCTATGAAATTCAATGGTTTCTAAGACTTCTCATTTCAAATCGAGTAATGTTTCAATGGAAACGACATGATTTTCTTTAGGGACACGACTACCTCCATTCCGATGCACTATTCCTTCTTTACTGCATCCCCCGCTCCGTCACATTGACGAATTAACACAAAAATTGCGCTGTTAAGAAATACTATGGGTTCTATGACTTCTCCTTCTAAATCGAGTAACGTTTCAATGGAAAGGACAGGATATTCATCTGGGATACGAGAATCTCCTTTCCGATGCACTATTCCATCTTTACTGCCTCCCTCGCTCCCTCACATCGACGATTTAACACAGATATTGCGTCGCTCTGAATAACTACGGGTTCTATGTCCTATAATCCTAAATCAAGTAACGTTTCTATGGAAACGACAGTATTTTCTTTTGGGATACGACTATCTCCTTTCCGAATCTCTGTTCCTTTTTTACTGCCTCACTCGCCCCTCACATTGACGAATTATCACAGAAATTGCGTTGCTATGAAATACTATGGGTTCTATGACTTCTCCTTCTAAATCGAGCATCGTTTCTGTGGAAACGACAGGAATTTCTTTTGGGATACGAGTATCTCCTTTTCGTTGAACTATTCCTTCTTAACTGCATTCCTCGCTCATTCACATTGACAAATTAACACAGAAATTGCGCCGATATGATTTACTATGTGTTCTATGACATCTCTTTCTAAAGCGAGTAACGATTAAATGGAAACGACCGGACTTTCTTTTGGGATACGAGTATCTCCTTGACGATGCACTCCTTCTTTACTGCATCCCGCACTCCGTCACATTGACGAATAAATACAGAAATTGCGTTGCTATGAAATACTATAAGTTCTATGACATCTCCTTCTAAATCGAGTAACGTTTCCATTGAAACGACAGGATTTTCTTTTGGGATACGAGTATCTCCTTTCCGATGCACTATTCATTCTCTATTGCATCCCTTGCTTCCTCGCATTGACGAATTAACACAGAAATTGCGTCGCTATGAAAAACTATGTGTTATATGACTTCTCCTTCTAAATCGAGTAACGTTTCTATGGAAACGACAGGATATTCTTTTGGGATACGACTATCTCCTTTCCGATGCACTATTCCTTCTTTACTGCATCCCTCGGCCCCTCACATTGACGAATTAACACAGAAATTTTGTTGCTATGAAATACTATGGGTTCTATGACAACTCCGTCCAACTCGAGTTACGTTCAATGGAAACGACAGGATTCTCTTTTTGGGATACGAGTATCTCCTTTCCGACGCACTATTCCTTCTTTACTGCATCCCTTCCTCCCTCACATTGACGAATTAACACAGAAATAGCGTCGCCATGAAAAACTATGGGATCTATGACTTCTCCTTCTAAATCGAGTAACGTTTCTATGGTAACGAAAGGATTTTCTTTTGGGATACGACTATCTCCTTTCCATGCACTACTCCTTCTGTACTGCAATTCTCCCTCCCTTACATTGACAAATTAACACAGAAATTGCGTCGGTATGGAATACTAAGGGTTGTGTGACTTCTCCTTCTAAATCGAGTATCGTTTCAATGGAAACGGCAGGAATTTCTTTTGGGATACGAGTATCTCCTTTCCGATGCACTATTTTTTCTTTACTGCATCCCTCGCTCCCTCACATTGACGAATTATCACAGAAATTGAGTCGCTATGAAAAACGATGGGTTCTATGACAACTCTTCTCTAATTCGAGTAACGTTTCTATGGAATTGACCGGATTTTTTTTGGGATACGAGTATCTCCTTTTCGATGCACTATTCCTTCTTTTCTGCATCCCTCGCTCCCTCGCATTGACGAAATAAACAGAAATAGCGTTGCAATGAAATACTCTTGGTTCAATGACTTCTCCTTCTAAATCGAGTAACGTTTCTATGGGTACGACATGATCTTCCTTTGGGATACGAGTATCGCCTTTCCGATGCACAATTCCTTTTTTACTGGATCCCTCGCTTCGTCACATTGACGAATTAACACAGAAATTGCGTTGCTATGAGATACTATGGGTTCTATGACAACTCTTTCCAACTAGAGTAACGTTTCTATGGAACCGACAGGATATTCTTTTAGCATACGAGTATCTCCTTTCCGATGCACTATTCCTTCTTTACCGCATCCCCCGCTCCCCCATGTCGACGAAATAACACAGTATTTGCGTCGCTATGAAATACTATGGGTTCTATGACTTCTCCTACTAAATCGAGTAACGTTTCATTGGAACCGACAGGATTTTCTTTTGGGATACGAGTATCTGCTTTCCGATGCACTACTCCTTCTTAACTGCATCCCTTGCTCCCTCACACTGAAGAATTAACACAGAAATTGCATCGCTAAGAAATATTGTGAGTACTATGACATCTCCTTCTCAATCGAGTAACGTTTCTGTGGATACAACAGGATTTTCTTTTGGGATATGACTATCTCCTTACCGATGCACTATTCCTTCCTTACTGCATCCCTCGCTCCCGCACATTGGCGAATTAACACCGAAATTGCGTCGCTATGGAAAACTATGGGTTCTATGACATCTCCTTCTAAATCGAGTAACGTTTCTGTGGAAACGACTGGGTTTTCTTCTGGGATACGAGTATCTCCTTTCCGATGCACTACTCCTTCTTAACTGCATCTTTCGCTCCCTTGCACTGACGAATTGACACAGAAATTGCGTCGCTATGAAATACTATGGGTATTATGACATCTCCTTCTATATCGAGTAACGTTTCTATGGATACGACAGGATTTTCTTTTGGGATACGAGTACCTCCTTGCCGATGCACTCCTTCTTTAGTGCATCCCTCACTCCGTCACATTGACGAATTAACTCAGAAATAGCGTTGCTATGAAATACTATGCGTTCTATGACATCTCCTTCTAAATCGAGTAACTTTTCTATGGAAACGACAGGATATTCTTTTGGGAAACGACTATCTCCTTTCCGATGCACTATTCCTTCTTTACTGCATCCCTCGCACCCTCACATTGATGAATTAACGCAGAGAATGCGTCGCTATGTAATACTATGGGATCTATAACATCTCCGTTTGAATCGAGTCACGTTTCTATGGAAACGACAGAATTTCCTTTTGGGATACGACTTTCTCCATACCGATGAACTATTCCTTCCTTACTGCATCCCTCGCTCCCTCGCACTGACGAATTAACACAGAAATTGCGTTGCTATGAGATACTATGGGTAATATGACTTCTCCTTCAGAATCGAGTAACGTTTCCATGGGAACGATTGGATTTTCTTTTGGGATACGACATTCTAGTCACCGAAGCACTATTCCTTCTTTACTGCATCCCTCGCTCCCTCACTTTGACAAATTAACACAGAAATTGCGTCGCTATGAAGTACTATGGGTTCTATGACTCCTCCTTCTAAATCGAGTAACGTTTCCATGGAACGTCAGGATTTGCTTTTGGGATACGACTATCTCCTTTCCGATGCACTATTGCTTCTTTACTGCGTCCCTCGCTCCCTCACATTGACGAATTAACACAGAAATTGCGCCGCTATGAAAAACTATGGGTTATAAGACTTCTCCTTCTAAAGCGAGTAACGTTTCTATGGAAGCGACAAGATATTCTTTTGGGATACGACTACCTCCTTTCCCAAGCACTATTCCTTCTTTACTGCATCCCTCGCTCCCTCATATTGACGATTTAACACACAAACTCCGTCGCTATGATATACTATGGGTTCAATGACTTCTCCTTCTAAATTGAGTAACGTTTCCATGGAAACGACCGGATATTCTTTTGGGAAACGTTTATCTCCTTTCCGATGCACTATTCCTTCTTTACTGCATCCCTCGCACCCTCACATTGATGAATTAACACAGAGATAGCGTCGCTATGAAATACTATGGGATCTATGACATCTTCTAAATCGAGTAACGGTATCAAAGGAAACGACAGGATTTCCTTTTGGGATACTACTATCTCCTTTCCGATGCTCTATTCCATCTTTACTGCATCCCATGCTCCCTCACATTGACGTATTAACACAGAACTAGCGTCGCTATGAAATAGTATGGGTTTTATGACTTCTCCTTCTAAATCGAGTAACAAATCTGTGGAAACGACTGGATTTTCATTTGGGATACGAGTATCACCTTTCCGATGCACTACTCTTTCTTAACTGCATCCCTCGCTCTCTCACACTGACGAATTAACACAGAAATTGCGTCGATATGAGATACTATGGGTACTATGACATCTCCTTCTGAATCGAGTAACGGTTCCATGGAAACGACAGGATATTCTTTTGGGAAACGACTATCTCCTTTCCGATGCACTACTTCTTCTTTACTGCATCCCTCGCACCCTCACATTGATGAATTAACGCAGAGATTGCGTCGCTATGAAATACTATGGGATCTATAACATATCCGTTTGAATCGTGGAACGTTTCTATGGAAACGATATGATTTTCTTTTGGGATACGTGTATCTCCTTTCAAATGCACTATTCCTTCATAAGTACAATTTTTGCCCCCCCCCCCCCCCCCCCCACACACACACACACTGACGAATTAACACAGAAATTGCGTCGCTATGAAATACTATGGGATCTATAACATCTCCGTCTGAATAGAGTGACGTTTCTATGGAAACGACAGAATTTCCTTTTGGGATACGACTTTCTCCTTACCGATGCACTATTCCTTCCTTACTGCATCCCTCGCTCCCTCACACTGACGAATTAACACAGAAATTGCGTCGCTATGAAAAACTATAGGTTCTATGGTTGCTGCTTCTAAATCGAGTAACGTTTCTATGGGAACGACAGGATATTCTTTTGGGAAACGTTTATCTCCTTTCCGTTGCACTATTCCTTCTTTACTGCATCCTTCGCTCCCTCAAATTGACGATTTAACACAGGAACTCCGTCGCTATGAAATACTATGGGTTCAATGACTTCTCCTTCAAAATTGAGTAATGTTTGTATGGGAACGACAGGATTTTCTTTTGGGATACGAGTATCTCCTTTCCGAAGCACTAGTCCTTCTTAACTGCATCCCTCGCTCCCTCACACTGACGAATTAACACAGAAATTGCGTCGCAATGAAATACTATGGGTACTATGACATCTCTTTCTAAATCGAGTATTGTTTCTATGGATACGATAGGATTTTCTTTTGGGAAACGACTATCTAATTTCCGATGCACTATTCCTTCTTTACTGCATCCCTCGCTTCCTCACATTGACGAATTAAACAGAGATTCCGTCACAATGAAATACTATGGGTTCTATGACTCCTCCTTTTAAATCGAAAAACGCTTCCATGGAAACGACAGGATTTTCTTTTGGGATACGAGTATCTCCTTTCCGATACACTATTCCATTTTACTGCATCCCTCGCTCTCTCACACTGACGAATTAACACAGAAATTTCATCGCTATGAAATACTGTGTGTACTATGACAACTCCTTCTAAGTCGAGTAACGTCTCTGTGGATACGACAGGATTTTCTTTTGGGATACGACTTTCTCTTTCCGATGAACAATTCCTTCTTTACTGCATCCCTCGCACCCTTACATTGATGAATTATCACAGAGATTGCGTCGCTATAAAATACTATGGGTTCTATGACATCTCCTTCTAAATTGAGTAACGTATCAATGGAAACGACAGGTTTTTCATTTGGGATACAACTAACTCCTTTCCGATGCTCTATTCCATCTTTACAGCATCCCACGCTCCCTCACATTGACGTATTAACACAGAACTTGCGTCGCTATGAAATACTATGGGTTCTATGATTTCTCCTTCTAAATCGAGTAACATTTCTATGGATACGACTGGATTTTCTTTTGGGATACGAGTATCTCCTTTCCGATGCACAACTCCTTCTTAACTGCATCCCTCGCTCCATCACACTGAAGAATTAACACAGAAATTGCGTCGCTATGAGATACCATGTGTTCTATGACTTCTCCTTCTAATTCAAGTAACCTTTCAGTGGAAGCGACAGGATTTTCTTTTGGGAGTCGAGTATATCTTTTCCGATGCATTATTCCTCCTATACTGCATTCCTCGCTCCCCTACATTGACGAATTAACACAGATATTCCGTCGCTATGAAAAACAATGGGTTCTACGACTTCTCCTTCTAAATCGAGTATCGTTTCTATGGGAACGACAGGATTTTCTTTTGGGATACGAGTGTCTCCTTTCCGATGCACTCCTTCTTTACTGCATCCCTTTACTCCGTCACATTGATGAATTAACGCAGAAATTGCGTTGCTATGAAATACTAAGGGATCTATGACATCTCCTACTAAATCGAGTAACGTTTCTATGGAAACGACAGAATATTCTTTTGGGATACTAGTATCTCCTTTCCGATGCACTATTCCTTCTTTACTGCATCCCTCACTCCCTCACATTGACGAATTAAAACAGATATTGCGTTGCTATGAAATACTATTGGTGCTATGACAACTCTTTGCAACCCGAGTAACATTTCTATGGAAACGACAAAATTTTCTTTTGGGATACGAGTATCTTCTTTCCGATGCACTATTGCTTCATTACTGCAATTTTCGCTCCCTGAAATTGACGATTTAACACAGAAACTCCGTCGCTATGAAATACTATGGGTTCTATGACATCTCCTTCTAAATCGAGTAACGTTTCTATGGAAACGACACGATTTTCTTTTGGGATACGAGTATCTACCTTCCGATGCACTATTCCTTCTTTACTGCATCCCTCGCTGCGTCACATTGACGAATTAACACAGAAATTGCGTCGCTATGGTATTCTATGGGTTCTATGACATCTCCATCTAAATCCAGTAACGTATCTATACAAACGAAAGGATTTTCTTTTGGGATACGACTATCTGCTTTCCGATGCACTATTCCTCCTTTACTGCATTACTCGCTCCCTCACAATGACGAATTGACACAGAAATTGCGTTGCTATGAAATACTATGGGTTCTATGACAACGCTTTCCAACTCGTGTAACGTTTCTATGGAAACGACAGGATTTTCTTTTGGGATACGACTATCTACTTTACGATGCACTATTCCTTCTTTACTGCATCCCTCGCTCCCTCACATTGACGAATTGACATAGAATTTCCGTCGCTATGAATTACTATTGGTTCCATGACTTCTCTTTCTAAATCGAGTAACGTTTCTATGGAAACGACAGGATTTTCTTTTGGGATACGAGTATCTCCTTTCCGATGCCCTATTCCTTCTTTACTGCATCCCTCGCTCCCTCACACTGACGAATCAACACAGAAATTGCGTCGCTATGAAATACTATGGGTTCTATGACATCTCATTCTAAATCCAGTAACGTTTCTATGGAAACGACAGGATTTTCTTTTGGGATACGACTATCTGCTTTCCGATGCACTATTCCTTCTTTACTGCATCTTTCGCTCCCTCACATTGACAAATATTCACTGATTTTGCGTCACTATGAAATATTATTGGTTCTATGAATTCTACTTCTAAATCAAGTAACGTTCTTACGGCAACGACATTATTTTGTTTTGGGATTCGGGTAACTCCTTTCCGATGCACTATTCCTTCTTTACTGTGTCCCTCGCTTTCTCACATTGACGAATGAACACAGTAACTGATCGCAATGTAATACAATGGGTTCTATGACTTCTTCTAAATCGATTAACGTTTCTATGGAAACATATGGATTTTCTTTTGGGATACACGTATCTCCTATCCGATGGACTATTCCTTCTTTACTGCATCCCTCGCTCCCTCACTTTGACAAATTAACACAGAAATTACGTTGTTGGGAAATACTGTGGGTTCTATGACATCTACTTCCAAATCGAGTAACGTGTCTATGGAAACGACAGGATTTTCTTTTGGGATACGAGTATCTCCTTTTCGATGCAATATTCCTTCTTTCCTGCATACCTCAATCCGTCACATTGAGGAATTAACTCAGAAATTGCGTTGCCATGAAATACTATGGGTTCTATGACATCTCCTGCTAAATCGAGTAACGTTTCTATGGAAACGAATGGATTTTCTTTTGGGATACACGTATCTCCTATCCGATGGACTATTCCTTCTTTACTTCATCCCTCGCTCCCTCACTTTGACAAATTAACACAGAAATTGCGTTGTTATGAGGTACTGTGGGTTCTATAACATCTCCTTCCAACTCGATTGAGGTTTCCGAGGAAACGACAGAATTTCCTTTTGGGATACCAGTATCTCCTTTCTGATGCACTATTCCTTCTTTACTGCATCCCACGCTCTCTCACATTGACGATTGAACACAGTAATTGCGTCGCTATGAAATACTAGGGGTTCTATGAATTCTCCATCTAAATCGAGTAACGTTTCTGTGGAAACGACAGGATTTTCCTTTGGGATACGAGTATCTCCATTCCGATGCACTATTCTATCTTTACTGCATTCCTTCCACCATCACTTTGATGAATTAACACAGAAAGTGCGGCGCTATGACATAGTATGGGTTCTATGACATCTCCTTCTAAATCGAGTAACGTTTCTATGTAAACGAATAGATTTTCTTTTGAGATACGAGTATCGCCTTTCCGATGCACTATTCCTTCTTTATTGCATCCCTCGCTCCCTCACATTGACGAATTTACACAGAAATTGCGTCGCCATGAAAAACTATGGGTTTTATCACTTCTCCTCTAAATCGAGTAACGTTTCTATGGAAACGACAGGGTATTCTTTTGGGATACGAGTATCTCCTTTCCGATGCAGTATTCCTTCTTTACTGCATCCCTCGCTCCCTCACATTAACGAATAAACACAGAAATTGCGTCGCTATGAAATACTATGGGTTCCATAACTTCTCCATCTAAATCGAGTAACGTTTCTATGGAAACGACAGGATTTTCTTTTGGGATATTAGTATCTGCTTTCCGATGCACTATTCCTTCTTTACTGCATCCCTCCCACCATCACTTTGACGAATTAACACAGAAAATGCGTCGCTATGAAATACTTCTCCTTCTAAATGGAGTAACCTTTCTATGGAAATGACAGGATTTTCTTTTGGGTTACGGTAATCTCCTTTCCGATGCGCTACTCCTTCTTTACTGCATCCTTCGCTCCCTCAAATTGAAGAGTAAACCCAAAAATGGCGTCGCTATGAATTGCTATGGGTTCTGTGACCTCTCCTTCTAAATCGAGTAATGTTTCTATGGATACAACAGGATTGTCTTTCGGGATACCACTATCTCCTTTCCGATGCACCATTTCTTGTTTACTGCATCCCACGCTCCCTCACATTGACGAAATAACACAGACATTGCATCGCTATGACATACTATGGGTTCCTTCCAAATTGAGTAACGTATCTATGAAAACGACAGGATTTTCTTTTGGGATACGAGTTTCTCCTTTCCTTCTCTACTGCATCCCTCGCTCCCTCACATTGACGAACTAACACAGACATTGCGTAGCTATGAAATACTATGGGTTCTATGACTTCTCCTTCCAAATGGAGTAACGTATCATGAAAACGACAGGATTTTCTTTTGGGATACGAATATCTCCTTTCCGATGCACCATTCCTTCTTTACTGCATCCCTCGGCCCCCCCCCCCCCCCCCCCCACATTGACGAATTGACACAGAAATTGCGCCGCTGTGAAATACTATGGGTTCTATGACATCTCCTTCCAACTCGAGTAAGGTTTCAATGGAAACGAAAGCATTTTCTTTTGGGATATCGTTATCTCCTTTCCGATGCTCTATGGTTTCTTTACTGCATCCCTCGCTCCCTCACATTAACGAATCACCACAGAAATTGCGTCGCTATGAATTACTAAGGGTTCTATGACTTCTCCTTCTAAATCGAGTGAAGTTTGAATGGAAACGATAGGATTTTCTTTTGGGATACGAGTATCTCCTTTCCTTCTTTACTGCACTCCTCGCTCCCTCACATTGACGAATTAACACAGACATTGCGTAGCTATGAAATGCTATGGGTTCTATGACTTCACCTTCCAAATGGAGTAACGTATCCATGAAAACGCCAGGATTTTCTTTTGGGATACGAGTATCTCCTTTCCGATGCACCATTCGTTCTTTACTGCATCCCTCGCCCCCCACATTGACGAATTAACACAGAAATTGCGTCGCTATGAGATACTATGGGTTCTATGACATCTCCTTCCAACTCGAGTAAGGTTTCAATAAAAACGACAGGATTTTCTTTTGGGATACCATTAACTCCTTTCCGACGCTCTATTATTTCCTTACTGCATCCCTCGCTCCCTCTCATTGACGAATTAAACAAGAATTTCCGTCGCTGTGAAATACTATGTGTTCTATGACTTCTCCTTCTAAATCGAGTAAAGTTTGAATGGAAACGATAGGACTTTCTTTTGGGATACGAGTATCTCCCTTCCGATGCACTGTTCCTTCTTTAGTGCATTCCTCGCTCCCTAACACCGACTAATTAACACAGAAATTGGGTCGCTATGTAATACTATTGGTTCTATGACTTCTCCTTATAAATCGAGTTACGTTTCTATGGAAACGACAGGATTTTCTTTTGGGCTACGAGTATCTCCTTTCCGATGCACTATGCCTTCTTTGATGCATCCCTTGCTCCCTCATACTGACGAATTTACACAGAAATTGCGTCGCTATGAAATACTATGTGTTCTATCACATCTCCTTCTAAATCGAGTAACGTTTGTATGGAAACGAAACGATTTTCTTTTGAGATACGTGTATCTCCTTTCCGATGCAGTATTCCTTCTTTACTGCATCCCTCGCTCCCTCACATTGACAAATTAACACAGAAATTGCGTCGCTATGAAATACTATGTGTTCAATGACTTCTCCTTCTCAATTGAGTAACGTTTATGTGGAAACAACAGGAATTTCTTTTGGGAAACGAGTATCTCCTTCCCGTTGCACTATTCCATCTTTACTGCATCCCTCGCTCCCTCACACTGACGAATTACCACATAAATGGCGTCGCTATGAAAAACTATGGGTTTTGTGACTTCTCCTTCTAAATCGAGTAACCTATCTATGAAAACGAAGGGATTTTCTTTTGGGATACGACTATCTCCTTTCCATCTTTACTGCATCCCTCGCTCCCTCACTTTGACGATTTAACACAGACACTGCGTAGCTATGAAATACTATGGGTTCTATGACTTCTCCCACCAAATGGAGTAACGTATCTATGACAACGACGGGATTTTCTTATGGGATTCGAGTATCTCCTTTCCGATGCACCATTTCTTCTTTACTGCATCCCTCGCTCCCTAACACCGACTAATTAACACAGATATTGCGACGCATGAAATACAATGGGTTCTATGATATCTCCTTCTATATCGAGTAACGTATCTATGGTAACGACTGGATTTTCTTTAGGGATACGAGTATCTCCTTTCCGATGCATTATTCCGTATTTACTGCATACCTCGCTCCCTCACATTGACGAATTAACACAGACATTGCGTAGCTATGAAATACTATGGGTTCTATGACTGTTCCTTCCAAATGGAGTAACGTATCTATGAAAACGACAGGATTTTCTTTTGGGATACGAGTTTCTCCTTTCCTTCTTTACTGCATCCCTCGCTCCCTCACACTGAGGAATTATAACAGACATTGCGTAGCTATGAAATACTATGGGTTCTATGACATCTCCTTCCAAGTGGAGTAACGTATCCATGAAAACGACAGGATTTTCTTTTGGGATGCGAGTATCTCCTTTCCGATGCACCATTCCTTCTTTACTGCATCCCTCGTCCCGCCCCCCCCCCCCCCCCCCCACATTGACGAATTAACACCGAAATTGCGTCGCTATGAAATACTATGGGTTCTATCACACTAGCTTCTAAATCGAGAAACGATTCTATGGAAACGAAAGGATTTTCTTTTGAGATACGAGTATCTCCTTGACGATGCACTATTCCTACTTTACTGCATCCTTCGCTCCCTCACATTGACGAATAAACACAGGAATACCTTCGCTATGAAATACTATGGGTTCTATGACTTCTCCTTCTAAATCGAGTAACGTCCCTATTGAACCGACAGGACTTTCTTTTGGGATACGAGTATCTCCCTTCCGATACACTGTTCCTTCTTTAGTGCATCCCTCGCTCCCTGACACCGACTAATTAACACAGAAATTGGGTCGCTGTGTAATACTATTGGTTCTATGACTGCTCCTTATAAATCGAGTAACGTTTCTATGGAAACGACAGGACTATCTTTTGGGATACGAGTATCTCCTTTCCGATGCACTATTCCTTCTTTACTGCATCCTTCGCTCCCTCACATTGACGAACAAACACAGATATAGCGTCGCTATGAAATACTATGGGTTCTATGACTATTCCTTCTAAATCATGTAACTTTTCTATTGAACCGACAAGATTCTCTTTTGGGATACGAGTATCTCCTTTCCGATGCACTATTCCTCCTTGCAGCATCCTTCGCTCCATCACATTGACGAATAAACACAGAAATTGCGTCGCTATGAAATACTATGGGCTCTATGACTTCTCCTCCTTAATCGAGTAACGTTTCTATGGAAACGACGGGATTTTCTTTTGGGATACGAGTATCTCCTATCCGATGCTCTATTCCTTCTTTGATGAATCCCTCGCTCCCTCATATTGACGAATTTACACAGAAATTGCGTCGCAATGAAACACTATGTGTTCTATCACATCTCCTTCTAAATCGAGTACCGTTTGTATGGAAACGAAACGATTTTCTTTTCAGATACGTGTATATCCTTTCCGATGCAGTATTCCATCATTACTGCATCCCTCGCTCCCTCACATTGACAATTGAACACAGAAATTGTGTCGCTATGAAATACTATGTGTTCTATGACTTCTGCTTCTAAATTGAGTAACGTTTACATGGAAACAACAGGAATTTTTTTTTGGGAAACGAGTATCTCCTTCCCATTGCACTATTCCACCTTTACTGCATCCCTCGCTCCATCACATTGACGAATTAATACAGAAATTGCGTCGCTATGAAATACTATGGGTTCTGTGACTTCTCCTTCTAAATCGAGTAACGTGTCTATGAAAACGACAGGATTTTCTTTTGGGATACGAGTATCTTCTTTCCTTCTTTACTGCATCCCGCGCTCCCTCACATTGACGAATTAACGGAGACATTGCGTAGGTAAGAAATACTATGGGTTCTATGATATCTCCTTCTATATCGAGTAACGTTTCTATGGCAACGAATGGATTTTCTTTTGGGATACGAGTATTTCCTTTCCGATGCACTATTACGTATTTACTGCATCCCTCGCTCCCTCACATTGACGAATTAACACAGACATTGCGTAGCTATGAAATACTATGGGTTCTAAGACTGTTGCTTCCAAATGGAGTAACGTATATATGGAAACGACAGGATGTTCTTTTGGGATACGAGTTTCTCCTTTCGTTCTCTACTGCATCCCTCGCTCCCTCACATTGACGAATTAACACAGACATTGCGTAGCTATGAAATACTATGGGTTCTATGACTTCTCCTTCCAAATGGAGTAACGTATCCATGAAAACGACAGGAATTCTTTTGGGATACGAGTATCTCCTTTCCGATGCACCATTCCTTCATTACAGCATCCCTCGACCCCCCACATTGACGAATTAACACAGGAATTGCGTCGCTATGAAAAACTATGGGTTCTATGACATCTCCTTCCAACTCGAGTAAGGTTTCAATGGAAACGACAGGATTTTCTTTTGGGATACCATTATCTCCTTTCCGATGCCCTATTATTTCTTTACTGCATCCCTCGCTCCCTCACATTGACAAATTAACACAGAAATTGCGTCGCTATGAGTTACTAAGGTTTCTATGACTTCTCCTTCTAAATCGTGTAATGTTTGAATGGAAACTATAGGAATTTCTTTTGGGATACGAGTATCTCCTTTCCTTCTTTGCTGCATCCCTCGCTCCCTCACATTGACGAATTAACACAGACATCGCGTAGCTATGAAATACTATGGGTTCTATGACTTCTCCTTCCAAATGGAGTAACGTATCCATGAAATCGACAGGATTTTCTTTTGGGATAAGAGTATCTCCTTTCCGATGCACCATTCCCTCTTTACTGCATCCCTCGCCCCCCCCCCCACATTGACGAATTAACACAGAAATTGCGTCGCTATGAAATACTATGGGTTCTATGACATCTCTTTTCAACTCGAGTGAGGTTTCAATGGAAACGGCAGGATTTTCTTTTGGGATGCCATTATGACCTTTCCGACGGCCTATTATTTCCTTACTGCATCCCTCGCTCCCTCTCATTGCCGAATTAAACAAGAATTTCCGTCGCTATGAAATACTATGTGTTCTATGACTTCTCCTTCTAAATCGAGTAAAGTTTGAATGGAAACGATAGGATTTTCTTTTGGGATACGGGTATCTCCCTTCCGATGCACTGTTCCTTCTTTAGTGCATCACTCGCTCCCTAACACCGACTAATTAACACAGAAATTGGGTCGCTGTGTAATACTATTGGTTCAATGACTTCTTCTTATAAATCAAGTAACGTTTCTATGGAAACGACAGGATTTTCTATTGGGATACGAGTATCTCATTTCCGATGCACTATTCCTTCTTTAATGCATCCATCTCTCCCTCACATTCACGAATAAACACAGAATTACCTTCGCTATGAAATACTATGGGTTCTATGGCTTCTCCTTCTAAATCGAGTAACGTTCCAATTGAACTGACAGGATTTTCTTTTGGGATACGAGTATCTCCTTTCCGATGCACTATTCCTACTTTACTGTATCCTTCGCTCCCTCACATAGACGAATGAACACAGAAATTGCTTCGCTATTAATTACTATGGGTTCTATGACTTATCCATCTAAATCGAGTAACGTTTCTATGGAAACGACAGGACTTTCTTTTGGGATACGAGTATCTCCTTTCCGATGCACTATTCCTTCTTTACTGCATCCCTCGCTTCCACACACTGACGAATTAACACAGGAATTGCGTCGCTATGAAATACTGTGGGCTCTATGACTTCTCCTTCCAAATCGAGTAACGTTTCTATGGAAACGACAGGGTTTTCTTTTGGGATACGTGTATCTCCTTTCCGATGCACTATTACTTCTTTACTGCATCCTTCGCTCCCTCACTTTGACGAATCAACACAGAAATAGCGTCGCTATGAAATACTATGGTTTCTACGACTAATCCTTCTAAATCGAGTAACGATTCTATGGAAACGACAGGATATTCTTTTGGGATACGAGTATCTCCATTCCTTCTTTACTGCATCCCTCGCTCCCTCACATAGACGAATTAACACAGACATTGCGCAACTATGAAATACTATGGGTTCTATGACTTCTCCCTCCAAATGGAGTAACGTATCTATGAAGACGACAGGATTTTCTTTTGGGATACGAGTATCACCTTTCCGATGCACCACTCCTTCTTTACTGCATCCCTCGCTTCCTAACACGGACTAATTAACGCAGAAATTGCGTCGCTATGAAATACTATGGGTTCTATGACATCTGCTTCTAAATCGAGTTCCGTTTCAATGGAAACGACAGGATTTGCTTTTGGGATACGAGTATCTTCTTTCCGATGCACTATTCTATCTATAGTGCATCCCTCCCTCCCTCACATTGACGAATGAACACAGAAATTGAGTGACTATGAAATACTATGGGTTCTATGATTTCTCCTTCTAAATCGAGTAACGTTTCTATTGAACCGACAGGATTTTCTTTTGGGGTACGAGTATCTCCTTTCCTTCTTTACTGCATCCCTCGCTCCCAAACGTTGACGAATTAACACAGAAATTGCGTCGCTATGAAATACTATGGGTGCAATCACATCTCCTTCTAAATCGAGTAACGTTTCTATGGAAACGAAAGGATTTTCTTTTGAGATACGTGTATCTCCTTTCCGATGCAGTATTCCTTATTTACTGCAACCCTCGCTCCCTCACACTGACGAATTAACACAGAAATTGCGTCGCTATGAATGACTAAGAGTTCTATGACTTCTGCATCTAAATCGAGTATCATTTCTATGGAAACGACGCGATTTTCTTTTGGGATACGAGTATCTCCTTTCCTTCTTTACTGCATCCCTCGCTCCCTCACATTGGTGAATTAACACAGACATTGCGTAGATATGAAATACTATGGGTTCTATGACTTCTCCTTCCAAATGGAGTAACGTATCTATGAAAACGACAGGATTATTTTCTGGGATACGAGTATCTCCTTTCCGACGCACCATTCCTTCTGTACTGCATCCCTCGCCCCCTCACATTGACGAATTAACACAGAAATAGCGTCGCTATGAAATACTATGGGTTCTATGATATCTCATTCCAACTCGAGTAAGGTTTCTGTGGGAACGACAGTATTTCCTTTTGGGATACTATTATCTCCTTTCCGTTGTACTATTCCGTCTTTACTGCATCCCTCGCTCCCTCACATTGACGAATTAACACAGATAATAAGTCGCTATGAATTACTAAGGGTTCTATGACTTCTCCTTCTAAATCGAGTAACGTTCCTATTGAACCGACAGCATTTTCTTTTGGGATACGAGTATCTTCTTTCCCATGCACTATTCCTTCTTTACTGCATCCTTTGCTCCCTCACATTGACGAATAAACACATAAATTGCATCGCTATGAAATACTATGGGTTCTATGACTTCTCCATGTAAATCGAGTAACGTTTCTGTGAAAAGGACAGGATTTTCTTTTGGTTTACGAGTATCTGCCTTCCGATGCACTATTCCTTCTTTACTGCATCTCTCGCTCCCTCTCATTGACGAATTAGACAAGAATTTCCGTCGCTATGAAATACTATGTGTTCTATGACTTCTGCTTCTAAATCTAGTAGCGTTTCAATCGAAACGATAGGATTTTCTTTTGGGATACGAGTATCTCCCTTCCGATGCACTGTTCCCTCTTTAGTGCATCCCTCGCTCCCTCACATTGACGCATTAGCACAGAAATTGCGTCGCTATGAAATACTATGGGTTCTATGACATCTCCTTATAAATTGAGTAACGTTTCTATGGAAACGACAGGATTTTCTTTTGGGATACGAGTATCTCCTTTCCGTTGCACTATTCCATCTATACTGCATCCCTCGCTCCCTTACATTGACGAATAAACACAGAAATTGCGTGGCTATGAAACACTATGTGTCCTATGACCTCTCCTTCCAAATGGAGTTACGAATCTATGGAAACGAAAGGATTTTCTTTTGGGATACGAGTATCTCCTTTCCGATGGACCATTCCTGCTTTACTGCATCCCACGCTCCCTCACATTGACGCATTAGCACAGAAATTGCGTCGCTATGAAATACTATGGGTTCTATGACATCTCCTTCCAACTCGAGTAAGGTTTCCATGGAAACGACAGGATTTTCTTTTGAGATACCTCTATCTCTTTTCCGGTGCACTATTCCTTCTTTACTGCATCCCACGCTATCTCACTTTGACGAATTAACGCAGAAATTGCGTCGCTATGAAATACTATGGCTTCTATGTCTTCTTCTTCTATATCGAGTAACGTTTCTATGGAAACGACAGGATTTTCTTTTGGCATAAGAGTATCTCATTTCCGATGCCCTATTCCTTCTTTACTGCATCCTTCGCTCCCTCACATTCACGAATAAACACAGAAACAGCGTCGCTATGAAATACTATGGGTTCTATGACTTCTCCTTCAACATCGAGTAACGTTTCCATTGAACTGACAGGATTTTCTGTTGGGATACGAGTATCTCCTTTCCGATGCTCTATTCCTTCTTTACTGCATCCTTCGCTCCCTCTCCTTGACGAGTAAACACAGAAATAGCGTCGCTATGAAATACTATGGGTTCTATGACTTCTCCTTCTAAATCGAGTAACGTTTCTTTGGAAACGACAGGATTTTCTTTTGGCATACGAGTATCTCCTTTCCGATGCACTATTCCTTCTTTACTGCATCCCTCGCTCCCTCATATTGTACGAATTTAAACAGAAATTGCGTCGCTATGAAATACAATGGGTTCTATCACATCACCTTCTAAATCGAGTAACGTTTCAATGGAAACGAAAGTTTTTTCTTTTGTGATACGAGTATCTCCATTCCGTTGCAGTATTCCTTCCATACTGCATCCCTCGCTGCATCACATTGACGAATTAAGACAGATATTGCGTTGCTATGAAATACTATGGGTTCTATGACTTCTCATTCCAAATGGAGTAACGTATCTATGGAACGAAAGGATTTTCGTTCGGGATGCGAGTAACTCCCTTCCGATGCACTGTTCCTTCATTACTGCATATCTCGCTCCATAACACCGACTAATTAACACAGAAATTGCGTCGGTGTGTAATACTATTGGTACAATGACTTCTGCTTATAAATCGATTAACGTTAATATGGAAACGACAGGATTTTCTTTTGGGATACGAGTATCTCCCTTCCGATGCACTGTTTAGTCTTCACTGCATCCCTCGCTCTCTAACACCGACTACTTAAAGCAGAAATTGCGTCGCTGTGTAATACTATGGGTTCTATGACTTATCATTCTAAATCGAGTAAGGTTTCTATGGAAACGACAGGACCTTCTTTTGGGATACCACTATCTCCTTTCCGATGCACTATTCCTTCTTAACTGCATCCCTCGCACCATCACTTTAACAAATTAACACAGAAAGTGCGTCGCTATAAAATACTATAAGTTCTATAAGTTCTCCTTCTAAATCGAGTAAAGTTTCTATGGAAACGACAGGATTAACTTTTGGGATACGGCGATCCCTTTCCGATGCGCTATTCCTTCTTTACTGCATCCCTCGCTCCCTCACATCGACGAATTACCACAGACATTGCGTCGCTATGAAATACTATGGGTTCTATGACTTTTCCTTCTAAATCGAGTAACATAACTATGGAAACGACAGGATTTTCTTTTGGGATACTAGAACCTTCTTTCCGATGCACTATTCCTTCTTTACTGCATTCCTCGCTCCCTCACATAGACGAATTTCCACAGAAATTGCGTCGCTATGAAATACTATATGTTCTATGACTTATTCTTATAACTCGAGAAAGGTTTCTATGGAAACGACAGGACTTTCTTTTGGGGTACCACTAACTCCTTTCCGATGCCCTATTCCTTCTTTACTGCATCCCACGCTCCCTCACATTGACGAGTTAACACAGAAATAGCGTCGCAATAAATTAATATGGGTTCTATTAGTTTTCCTGCTAATTCGAGTAACGTTCCTATTGAACCGACAGGATTTTCTTTTGGGAAACGAGTATCTTCTTTCCGATAAACTATTCATTCTTTACTGCATCCTTTGCTCCCTCACATTGACGAATAAAAACAGAAATTGCGCCGCTTTGAAATACTATGGGTTCTATGACTTATCCTTCTACATCGAGTAACGTTTCTATGGAAACGACAGAATTTTCATTTGGTCTACGACTATCTCCGTTCCGATGCACTATTCCTTCTTTACTGCATCCTTCGCTCCCTCACATTGTCGAATAAACACAGAAACGCGTCGCTATGAAATACTATGGGTTCTATGTCTTCTTCATCTAAATCGATTAACGTTTCTATGGAAACGACAGGATTTTCTTTTGGGATACGAGTATCTCCCTTCCGATGCACTGTTCATTCTTTAGTGCATCCCTCGCTCCCTAACACCGACTAATTAACACAGAAATTGGGTCGCTGTGTAATACTATTGGTTCTATAATTTCTCCTTATAAATTGAGTAACGTTTCTATTGAACCGACAGGATTTTCTTTTGGGATACGAGTATCTCCTTTCCGGTGCACTATTCATTCCTTGATGCATCCCTCGCTCCCTCATATTGACGAATTAACACAGAAATTGCGTCGCTATGAAATACTATGGGTTCTATCACATTTCTTTCTAAATCGAATAACGTTTCTATGGAATCGAAAGGATTTGCTTTTGAGATACGTGTATCACTTTTCCGATCCAGTATTCCCTCTTTACTGCATCCTTCGCTCCCTCACATTGACAAATTGACACAGAAATTGCGTCGCTAGGAAATACTATGAGGTCTATGACTTCTCCATCTAAATCGAGTAACGTTTCTATGGAAACGACAGGAATTTCATTTGGGATACGAGTATCTCCTTTCCTTCTTTACTGCATCCCTCGCTCCCAATCATTGACGAATTAACACAGAATTTGCGTCGCTATGAAATACTATGTGCTCTATCACACCTCCTTCTAAATCGAGTAACGTTTCTATGGAAACGAAAGGATTTTCTTTTGAGATACGTGTATCTCCTTTCCGATGCAGTATTCCTTCTTTACTGCAACCCTCGCTCCCTCACACTGACGAATTAACACAGATATTGCGTCGCTATTAATTACTAAGTGTTCTATGTCTTCTCCATCTAAATCGAGTAACATTTCTATGGAAACGACAGGATTTTCTTTTGGGATACGGGTATCTCCTTTCCCTCTCTACTGCATCCCTCGCTCCCTCACATTGACGAATTAACACAGACATTGCGGAGATATGAAATACTATGGGTTCTATGACTTCTCCTTCCAAATGGAGTAACGTATCTATGAAAACGACAGGATTTTTTTCTGGGATACGAGTATCTCCTTTCCGACGCACTATTCCTTCTGTACTGCATCCCTCGCCCCCTCACATTGACGAATTAACACACAAATAACGTCGCTATGAAATACTATGGGTTCTATGACATCTCCTTCCAACTCGAGTAAGGTTTCTATGGAAACAACAGTATTTTCTTTTGGGATACCATTATCTCCTTTCCGTTGCCCTATTCCTTCTTTACTGCATCCCTCGCTCCCTCACATTGACGAATTAACACGGAAATTGCGTCGCTACGAATTACTAAGAGTTCTATGACTTCTCTTTCCATATCGAGTAACGTTCCTATTGAACCGACAGGATTTTCTATTGGGATACGAGTATCTTCTTTCCCATGAACTATTCCTTCTTTACTGCATCCTTTGTTCCCTCACATTGATGAATAAACACCGAAATTGCATCGCTAAGAAATACTAAGGGTTCTATGACTTCTCCTTATAAATCGAGTAACGTTTCTATGGAAACCACAGGATCTTCTTTTGGGATACGGGTATCTCCTTTCCGATGCGCTATTCCTTCTATACTGCATCCCTCGCTCCCTTACATTGACGAATTAACACAGAAATTGCGTGGCTATGAAATACTATGTGTCCTATGACTTCTCCTTCCAAATGGACTTACGCTTCTATGGAAACGAAAGGATTTTCTTTTGGGATACGAGTATCTCCTTTCCGATGGACCATTCCTTCTTTACTGCATCCCTCGCTCCCTCACATTGACGAGTTGGCACAGAAATTTCGTCGCTATGAAATACTATGGGTTCTACGACTTCTCCTTCTAAATCGAGTAACGGTTCAATGGAAATAACAGGCTTTTCTTTTGGGATACGAGTATCTCCTTTCCGATGCACTATTCCGTCAATACTGCATTCTTAGCTTCCTCACATTGATGAATAATCGCAGAAATAGCGTCGCTGTGATATACTATGGGTTCTATGACTTCCCCTTTTAAATCGAGTAACGTTTCTAAGGAAACGACAGGAAATTCTTTTGGGTTACGAGTACCTCCCTTCCGATGCACTATTCCTTCTTTACTGCATTCCTCGCTCCCTCACATAGACGAATTAACACAGAAATTGCGTCGCTATGAAATACTATATGTTCTATGACATCTCCTTCCAACTCGAGTAAGGTTTCTATGGAAACGACAGGACTTTCTGTTAGGATACCACTAACTCCTATCCGATGCACTATTCCTTCTTAACTGCATCCCTCGCACCATCACTTTGGCGAATTAACACAGAAAGTGCGTCGCTATAAAATACTATAAGTTCTATAAATTCTCCTTCTAAATCGAGTAACGTTTCTATGGAAACGACAGGATTTACTTTTGGGATACGGCGACCTCCTTTCCGATGCGCTCTTCCTTCTTTACTGCATCTTTCGCTCCCTCACATTGACAAATATTCACAGATTTTGCGTCGCTATGAAATATTATTGGTTCTATGACTTCTACTTCTAAATCGAGTAACGTTTCTACGGCAACGACATTATTTTGTATTGGTATACGGGTAACTCCTTTCCGATGCACTATTCCTTCTTTACTGTATCCCTCGCTTTCTCTCATTGACGAATTAACACAGTAATTGATCGCAATGAAATACAATGGGTTCTATGACGTCTCCTTTTAAATCGATTAACGTTTCAATGGAAATGATTGGATTTTCTTTTGGGATACACGTATCTCCTATCCGATGGACTATTCCTTCTTTACTGCATCCCTCGCCCCCTCACTTTGACAAATTAACACAGAAATTGCGTTGTTATGAAATACTCTGGGTTCTATGACATCTCCTCCCAAATCGCGTAACGTTTCTATGGAAACGACAGGATTTTCTGTTGGGAAACGAATACCTCCCTTCCGATGCACTATTCCTTCTTTACTGCATCCCTCGCTACCTAACATTGACGAATTAACACAGAAATTGTGTCCACATCTCATGTAACTCGAGTAACGCTTCTATCGAAACGAGAGGATTTTCTTTTGGGATACGCGAATCTCCTTTCCGATGCACTATTCCACCTTTACTGCATCCCTCGATCCCTCACACTGACGAATGAACACAGAAATTGCGTCGCTATGAAATACAATGGGTGCTATGACATCTCGTTCCAACTCGAGTAACGTTTCTATGGAAACGAAATGATTTTCTTTTGGGGTACGACTATCTCTTTTCCGATGCACTATTCTTTCTTTGCTGCACAATCGCAGCCTCACATTGACGAATTAACACAGAAAATTCGTCGCTATGAAATACTGTGGGTTCCATGACTTCTTGAGTACCGTTTCAATGGAGGCGACAGGATTTTCTTTTGGGATACGAGTATCTCCTATCCGATGCACTATTCCTTCCTCACTGCCTCCCTAGCTCCCTCACTTTGACAAATTAACACAGAAATAGCGTCGCCATGAAAAACAATGCGTTCTATGACATCTCCTTCTAAATCCAGTAACGTTTCTATGGAAACGAAAGGATTTTCTTTTGGGATACGGCTACATTCCTTCCGATGCACTATTCCTTCTTTACTGCCTCCCTCGCTTCCTCACATTGAAGAATTAACACAGAAATTGCGTCGCTAGGAAATGCTACGAGTTCTATGACTTCATCTTCTAAAACGAGTGACGTTTCTATGGAAACTACAGGATTTTCTTTTGGGATACGAGTATCTCCTTTCCGATGCACAATTCCTTCTTTACTGCATCCCTCGATCCCACCAATTGACGAATTAACATAGAAATTGCATCGTTATGAAAAACAATGGGTTCTATGACTTCTCCTTCTAAATCGAGTACCGTTTCTATGGAAAGGAAGGGATTTTCTTTTGGGATACGACTTTGTCCTTTCCGATGCACTATTCCTTCTTTAGTGCATCCCTCGCTCCCTCACTTTGACGAATTAACTCAGAAATTGCGTCGCTATGAAATACTATGTGTTCTATGACTTCTCCTTCTAAATCGAGTGACTTTTCAATGGAAGCTACAGGATTTCCTTTTGGGATTTGAGTAACTCCTTTCGGATGCACCATTCCTTCTTTACTGCATCCCTCGCTCCCTCAAATTGACGAATTAACACAGAAATTGCGTCGCTACGAAATACCATGGGTTAGATGTCTCCTCCTTCTAAATCGAGTAACGCTTCTATGGAAACGACAGGATTTTCTTTTGGGAAACTAGTATCTTCATTCCGATGCACTATACCTTCTTTACTGCATCCCTCGCTCCCTCACATTGACGAATTAACACAGAAATTGAGTCGCTATGAGATACTATGGGTTCTATGACTTCTCCTTATAAATCGAGTATCGATTCTATGGAAACGACAGGATTTTCTTTTGGGAAACGACTATCTCTTTTCCGATGCACTATTCCTCCTTTACTGCATCCCTCGCTCTCTCACATTGACGAATTACACTGACATTGCGTCGCTATGAAATACAATGGGTTCTATGACCTCTCCTGCTAAATCGAGTAAGGTTTCAATGGAAACGACAGTATTATCTTTTGGGATACGAGTATCTCCTTTCCGATTCACTATTCCTTCTTAACTGCATCCCGCGCTTCTTCACATCGACAAATTAACACAGAAATTGCGTCGCTATGAAATACTATGGGTTCGATGACTTCACCTTCTAAATCGAATAACGTTTCTATTGAAACGGGAGGATTTTCTTTTGGGATACGAGTATCTCCTTTCCGATCCACCACTCCTTGTTTACCGAATCCCTCGCTCCCTCACATTGACGAATTAACACGGAAATTGAGTCGCTATGAAATACTATGTGTCCTGTGACATCTCCTTCTAAATCGAGTAACGTTTATATGGAAAAGACTGAATTTCTTTCGGGATACGAGTATATCCTTTCCGATGCACTATTCCTTCTTTACTGCATCCCCGCTTCCTCACACTAACGAGTTATCACAGAAGTTGCGTCGCAATGAAATACCATGGGTTCTATGACATCTCCTTCTAAAACGACTAAGGCTTCTATGGAAACGACAGGATTTTCTTTTGGGATACCAGTATCTCCTCTCCGATGCACTATTCCTTCTTTACTGCATCCCTCGCCCCCTCACATTGACGAATTAACTCAGAAATTGTGTTGCTATGAAATACTATGAGTTCTATGACATCTCCTTCCAACTCGAGTAACGTTTCAATGGAAACGACAGGATTATCTTTTCGGATACGAGTATCTCCTTTCATATGCACTAATCCTTCCTTACTGCATCCCACGCTCCCTCACATTGACGAACTAACACAGAAATTGCGTCGCTATGATATACTATGGGTTCTGTGACTCTCATTCTTAATCGAGTAGCGTTTCTATGGAAACGACAGGATTTTGTTTTGGGATATGAGTATCTCCTTTCCGATGCACAATTCTTTCTTTACAGCATCCCTCGCTCAATCACATTGACGATTTAACACAGAATTCACGTCGCTATGAAATACTATGGGTCTGTGATTTCTCCTTCTAAATTGAGTACCGTGTCTAAGGAAACGTCAGCATATTCTTTAGGGATACGACTATCTCCTTCCCGATGCATTATTGGCTCCTTACTGCATCCCTCGCTCCCTCACATTGACGAATTAACACAGAAATTGCGTCGCTATGAAATACTATGGGTTCAATGACTCTCATTCTTAATCGAGTAGCGTTTCTATGGAAACGACAGGATTTTGTTTTGGGATATGAGTATCTCCTTTCCGATGCACAATTCTTTCTTTACAGCATCCCTCGCTCAATCACATTGACGATTTAACACAGAATTCACGTCGCTATGAAATACTATGGGTCTGTGATTTCTCCTTCTAAATTGAGTACCGTGTCTAAGGAAACGTCAGCATATTCTTTAGGGATACGACTATCTCCTTCCCGATGCATTATTGGCTCCTTACTGCATCCCTCGCTCCCTCACATTGTCGAATTAACACAGAAATTGCGTCGTTATGAAATACTATGGGTTCTATGATTTCCCATTCTAAATCGAGTCGCGTTTCTATGGAAACGACAGGATTTTCTTTTGGGATAGGGGTATCTCCTTTCCGATGCACAATTCCTTCTTCACTGCATCCCTCGCTCCCTCACATTGACGAATTAACACAGAAATTGATCGCTATGAAATACTATTGGTTCTATGACTTCTCCTTCTAGATGGAGTAACTTTTCTATGGAAACGACAGGATTTTCCTTTGGGATACGACTATTTCCTTTCCGATGCACTATTCTTTTTTTACTGTATCCCTCGTTCCCTCACATTATCGAATTAACACAGAAATTTCGTTGCTATGAAATACTATGTGTTCTATGACATCTCCTTCTAACTCGAAAAACGTTTCTATGGTTGCGTTAGGATTTTCTTTTGGGATACGACTATCTACTTTCCGATTCATTATTCCTTCTTCACTGCATCCCTCGCTCAGTCACCTTGACGAAGTAACACAGAAATTGCGTCGCTATGGAATACTATGGGTTCTATGACTTCTCCTTCTAAATCGAGCAACGTTTCTATGGAAACGACAGGATTTTCTTTTTGGATGCGAATGTCTCCTTTCCGTTGCACAATTCCTTCTGTACTGCATCCCTCGCTCCCTCACATTGATGAATTAACACAGAAATTGCGTCGCTATGAAATAATTTTGGTTCTATGACTTCTCCTTCTAAATCGAATAACTTTTCAATGGAATCGACTTTTTTTTTTTGGTATACGGGTATCTCCGATCCGATGCACTATTCCTTCTTTACTGCATCCCTTGCTCCCTCACATTGAGGAATTAACACAGAAATTGCGTCGCTATGAAATACTATGGGTTCTATTACTCCTTCTTCCAAATCGAGTAACGTTCCTATGAAAACTACAGGATTTTCTTTTGGGATACGACTATCCCCTTTCCGATGCATTATTCCTTCTTTACTGCATCCCTCGCTCTCTCACACTAACGAAATGACACAGAAATTGCGTCGCTATGGAATACTGTATGTTCTATGACTTCTCCCTCTAAAGCAAGTAACGTTTCTATGGAAACGACAGGATTTTCTTTTGGGATACAAAATTCTCCTTCCTGATGCACTATTTCTTCATTACTGCATCCCTCGCTCCCTCACACTGACGAATTATCACAGAAATTGCATTTATAAGTAATACAATGGGTTCTATGACATTTCCTTCAAAATTGAGTAACGTTTCTATGGACACGACAGGATTTTCAATTGGGATACGGCTATCTCCGTTCCGATGCACTATTCCTTCTTTACTGCATCCCTCGCACCCTCACATTGACAAATTAACACAGAAATTGCGTGTCTACGAAATACTAAGTGTTCTATGACTTCTAAATCGAGTGACGTTTGAATGGATACGAGAGGATTTTCTTTTGTGGATACGAGTATCTCCTTTTCGATGCACTATTCCATCTTTACTGCATTCCTCGCTTCCTCACACTGACGAATTAACACAGAAATTGCGTCGCTATGAAATTCTATGTGTTCTATGACATCTCCTTCTAAATCGAGTAACGTTTCTATGGATACGACAGGATTTTCTTTTGGGATACGAGTAACTCCCTTCCGACGGACTACTCCATCCTTACTGTATCCCTCGCGCCCTCACATTGACGAATTAATGCAGAAATTGCGTCGCTATGATTTACTATGAGTTCTGTGACTTCTCCATCTCAATCGAGTAACGGTTCTATGGAAACGACAGGATTTTCTTTTGGGATACGAGTTTCTCCTTTCCGATGCAATATTCCTTCTTTACTGCATCCCTCGCTCCCTCTTATTGACGAATTAACACAGAAATTGCGACGCTATGAAATACTATGTGTTCTATGACTTCTCCTTCTAAATTGAGTAACGTGTCTATGGACAGGACAGGATTTTCTTTTGGGATACGGTATCTCCTTTCCGATGCACTATTCCTTCTTTACTGCATCCATTGCTCCGTCACATTGACGAATTAACACAGAAATGGCGTCGCTATGAAGTGCTATGCGTTCTATGTCTTCTAAATCGAGTAACGTTTCTATGGAAACTACAGGATTATCTATTGGGATAGGACTATCTCCTTTCCGATGCATTATTCCTTCATTACTGCATCCCTTGCTCCCTCACCTTGACGAAATAACACAGAAATTGCGTCGCTATGGAATACTATGGGTTCTATGACTTCTACCTCCAAATCGAGTAATGTTTCTACGGAGACGACAGGCCTTTCTTTTTTTAGGATACGAATATCTCCTTTCCGATGCACTATTTCTACTTTACTGCATCCCTCGCTCCCTCACACTGACGAATTAACACAGAAATTGTGTTTATGTTAAATACTATGGGTTCTATGGCATCTCCTTCTAAATCGAGTAACGTTTCTATGGAAACGACGGGATTATCTTTTCGAATACGAGTATCTCCTTTCATATGCACTATTCCTTCCTTCCTGCATCCCACGCTCCCTCACATTGACGAATTAACACAGAATTTGCGTCGCTATGAAATACAATGCGTTCTATGACTTTACATTCTATATCGAGTAGCGTTTCTATGGAAACGGCAGGATTTTCTTTTGGGATACGAGTATCATCTTTTCGATGCACAATTCCTTCTTCACAGCATCCCTCGATCCCTCACATTGACGAATTAACTCAGAATTTACGTCGCTATGAAATACTATGGGCTCTGTGATCTCTCCTTTTAAATTGAGTAACGTGTCTAAGGAAACGTCAGCATTTTCTTTAGGGATACTACTATCTTTTTCCCGATGCATTATTATCTCTTTACTGCATCCCTCGCTCCCTCACATTGATGAATTAACACAAATATTGCGTCTCTATGAAATACTATGGCCTCCATGACTTCTCCTTCTAATTCGAGTAACGTTCCTATTAAGACGACAGGATTTTCTTTTGGGATACGAGTATCTCCTTTCAGATGCACTATTCCTTTGTTACTGCATCTTTTGCTCGCTCACATTGACGAATTAACACAAAAGTTGCGTCGCTATGAAATACTATGGGTTCTATGACTTATTCTTCCAATTCGAGTAATGTTCCTATGAAAACTACAGGATTTTCTTTTGGGATACGACTATCTCCTTTCCGATGCACTATTCCTATCTTTACTGCATTCCTCTTTCCTTCACATTGACGAATTAACACAGATATTGCGTTGTTAGGAAATACTATGGGTTCTATTACTTCTCCTTCTAAATCAAGTAACGTTTCTATGGAAACGTCAGGAATTTCTTTTGGGATGCGACTATGACCTTTTCGATGCTCTATTCCTTCTTTACTGCATAACTCGCTCAATCACATTGACGAATTAACACAGAAATTGCGTCGCTATGAAATACTATGGGTCCTATGACATCTCCTTCTAAATCGAGTAACGTGTAATGGAAAAGACTGGATTTTCTTTTGGGATACGAGTATATCCTTTCCGATGCTCTATTCCTTCTTTACTGCATCCCTCGCTCCCTCACAATGACAAATGAACACAGAAATTCCGTCACTATGAAATAATATGCGTTCTATGAGTTTTCCTACTAAATCGGGTCAGGTTTCTATGGAAACGACTGGATGTTCCTTTTGGTTACGACTATCTCCTTTCCGATGCACAATTCCTTCTTTGCTGCATCCCTCGCTCAATCACATTGACGAATTAACACAGAAATTGCGTCGGAATGATATTCTCTGGGTTCTATGACTTCTCCTTCTACATCGAGGAACGTTTCTATGGAAACTACAGGATTTTCTTTTGGGATACGACTATCTCCTTTCTGATGCATTATTCCTTTTTTACTGCATTCCTCACTCCGTCACATTGACGAATTAACACAGAAATTGATCGCTATGAAATACTATTGGTTCTATGATTTCTCCTTCCAAATGGAGTAACGTTTCTATGGAAACGACAGGATTGTCTTTTGGGATACGAGTATTTCCTTTCTGATGCACTATTCTTTCTTTACTGCATCAATCGTTCCCTCACATTATCGAATTAACACAGAAATTGCGTTGCTATGAAATACTATGGGTGCTATGACATCTCCTTCTAACTCGAATAACATTTCTATGGAAACGTTGGGATTTTCTTTTGGGATACGACTATGTCCTTTCCGATTCATTATTCCTTCCTTACTGCATCCCTCGCTCAGTCACCTTGACGAAATAACACAGAAATCGCGTCGCTATGGAATACTTTGGGTTCTATGACTTTTCCTTCTAAATCGAATAACGTTTCTATGGAAACGACATTATGTTCTTTTGGTATACGGGCATCTCCGATCCGATGCACTATTCCTTCTTTACTGAATCCCTTGCTCCCTCACATTGACGAATTACACAGAAATTGCGTCGCTGTGAAATACTATGGCCTCTATGACTTCTCCTTCTAATTCGAGTAACGTTCCTATTAAGATGACTGGATTCTCTTTTGGGATACGAGTATCTCCTTTCAGATGCACTATTCCTTTTTTACTGCATCCCTTGCTCCCTCACATTGACGAATTAACACAGAAGTTGCGTCGCTAGGAAATTCTATAGGTTCTATGACGTCTCCTTCTAAAAGGAATGGCGTTTCTATGGCAACGACAGGATTTTCTTTTGGGATACGAGTATCTCCTTTCGATTCACTATTTATTTTTTACTGCATCCCTCGATGCATCACATTGACGAATTAACACAGAAGTAGCGTCGCTATGAAATACTGTGGGTTCTATGACTTCACCCTCTAAATCTAGTAACGTTTCTATGGACACGACAGGATTTTCTTTTGGGATACGAAAATCTCCTTCCTGATGCACTATTTCTTCTTTACTGCATCCCTCGCTCCCTCACACTGACGATTTAACACAGAAATTGCAATTATAAGAAATACAATGGGTCTATGAAATTTCCTTCAAAATCGAGTAACGTTTCTATGGAACCGACAGTATTTTCGTTTGGATACGACTATCTCCTTTCCGATGCACTATTCCTTCTTTACTGCATTCCTCGCTCCTACACATTGACGAATTAACACAGATATTGCGTTGTTATGATATACTATGGGTTCTATTACTAGTGTTAATTCGTCAATATGATTGAGCGAGGAATGCAGTAAAGAAGGAATAATGCATCGGAGAGGGGATAGTCGTATCCCAAAAGAAAATCCCGTAATTTCCATAGAAACGTAACTCGATGTAGAAGGAAAAGTCAAAGAACACATAGTATATCATAGCGACGCAATTTCTGTGTTAATTCGTCAATGTGAGGAAGCGACGGATGCAGTAAAGAGGGAATAGTGCATCGGAAATGAGATAGTCGTAAACCAAAAGAACATCCAGTCCTTACATAAGAAAAGTTACTCGATGTAGATGGAGAAGTCATAGAACCCATAGTATTTAATAGCGAAGCAATTTCTGTGTTAATTCGTCAATGTGAGGGAACGAGGGATGCAGTAAAGAAGGATTAGTGCATCGGAAAGGAGATACTCGTATCCCAAGAGAAAATCCTCTCGTTTCCATAGAAACGTTACTCGATTTTGAAGGAGATGTCATAGAACCCATAGTATTTCTTATTAACGCAATTTCTGTGTTAAGTCGTCAGTGTGAGGGAGCGAGGGATGCCGTAATGAAGCAATAGTGCATCAGGAAGGTGATATTAGTATCCCAAAAGAAAATCCTGTCGTTGCCTTAGAAACGTTATTCCTTTTAGAAGGAGAAGTCATAGAACCCATAGAATTTCCTAGCGACGCAACTTCTGTGTTAATTCGTCAATGTGAGGGAGCGAGGGATGCAGTAAAAAAGGAATAGTGCATCTGAAAGGAGATACTCGTGTCCCAAAAGGAAACCGTGTCGTCTCCATAGGAACGTTACTCGATTTAGAAGGAGATGTCATACAGGCCATAGTATTTCGTAGCGACGCAATTTATGTGGTAATTCGGCAATGTGATGGAGCAGGGGATGCAGTAAAGAAGGAATGGTGCATCAGAATGGGGATAGCCGTATCCCAAAAGAAAATCCTGTAATTTCCATAGAAACGTTACTCGATTTAGAAGACGTAGAACCCATAGCACTTCATAGCGACGCAATTTCTGTGTTAATTCATCAATGTGACGGAGCGATGGATGCCGTAAAGAAGGAATAGTGCATCGGAAAGGAGATACTCGTATCCCAAAAGAAAATCCTGTCGTTTCCATAGAAACCTTACTCGATTTAGTAGGAAAAGTCATAGAATCCCAGTATTTCATAGCGACGGAATTTCTGTGTTCATTTGTCATTGTGAGGGAGCACGGGATGCAGTAAAGAAGGAATAGTGCATCGGAAAATTTATACTCGTTTCCCAAAAGATAATCCAGTCTTTTCCATATAAACGTTACTCGATTTAGCAGGAGATGTCATAGGACCCATAGTATTTCATAGCTACGTAATTTCTTTCTTAATTCGTCAATGTGAGGGAGGGAGGGATGCAGTAAAGAAGGAATAGTGCATCGGAAAGGAGATACTTGTATCCCAAAAGAAAATCCTACCGTTTCCATAGAAACGTTACTCGATTGAGGTGGAGTAGTCACAAAACTCATAGTATTTCATAGCGACGCAATTTTTGCATTAATTCGTCAATGTGAGGGAGCGAGGGATGCAGTAAAGATGGAGTATTCCGTCGGAAGGAGATACTCGTATCCCAAAAGAAAATCCTGTCGTGTCCATAGAAACGTTATTCGAATTAGAAGGAGAAGTCATCGAACCCATAGTATTTCATAGCGACGCAATTTCTGTGTTAATTTGTCGATGTGAAAGAGCGCGGGATTCACATAAGAAGGAATAGTGCATCGGAAAGGAGATATCGTATCCCAAAAGACAATCCTGTCGTATCCATAGAAACGCTACTCAATTTAGAAGGAAAAGTCATAGAACCCATAGTATTTCATAGTGACGCTATTTCTGTGTTAATTCGTCAATATGAGGGAGCGAGGGATGCAGTAAAGAAGGAATAGTGCATCGGAAAGGAGATACTTGTATCCCAAAAGAAAATCCTGCCGTTTCCATAGAAACGTTACTCGATTGAGGTGGAGTAGTCACAAAACTCATAGTATTTCATAGCGACGCAATTTCTGCATTAATTCGTCAATGTGAGGGAGCGAGGGATGCAGTAAAGATGGAGTATTCCGTCGGAAGGAGATACTCGTATCCCAAAAGAAAATCCTGTCGTTTCCATAGAAACGTTACCCGATTTAGAAGGGGAAATCATAGAACCCATAGTATTTCATAGCGACACAATTTCTGTGTTAATTCGTCAATGTGAGGGAGCGAGGGATGCAGTAAAGAAGGTATATTGCATCGGAAAGGGGATGGGCGGATCGCAAAAGACAATACTGTTGTTTCCATAGAAACGTTACACGATTTTGAAGTCGCAGGACTTATAATTATCCATAGCAAGCAATTTCTGTGTTAATTCGTCAGTGTGAGGGAGCGAGGGATGAAGTAAATTAGGATTAGTGCATCGAAATATAGATACTCGTATTCCATAAGAAAATCCTGTCGTTTCCATAGAAACGTTAATTGTTTTCGAAGGAGATGTCATAGCACCCATAGTATTTCATAGCGACGCAATCTCTAAGTTAATTCGTCAATGTTAGGTAGCGAGGGATGCAGTAAAGAAGGAATAGTGCATCGGAAAGGAGATATTCGTGTCTCAAAAGAAAATCCTTTCGTTACCATAGATACGTTCCGTGATTTAGAGGGAGAAGTCGTAGATCCCATAGTATTCCATAGCGCCGCAATTTCCGTGTTATATAGTCAATGTGAGGGAGCGAGGGATGCAGTAAAGAAAGAATAATGCATCGGAAAGGAGATGGTCGTATCCCAAGTGAAAATCTTGAAGTTTCCATAGAAACGTTACTCGATTTAGAAGGAGAAGTCGTAGAACCCATTGTATTTCATAGCAACGCAACTTCTGTGTTAATTCGTCAAAATGAGGGAGCGAGGGATGCAGTAAAAAAGGAATAGTGCATCGAAAAGGAGATAGTCGTAACCAAAGAGGACATCCAGTCGTTTCCATAGAAACGTTGCTCGATTTAGAAGGAGAAGTTATAGAACCCATTGCATTTCTTAGCGACGCTCTTTCTGTGTTAATTCGTCAATGTGACGGAGCGAGGAATGCAGTAAAGAAGGAATAATGCATCAGAAAGGAGATAGTCGTATCCCAAAAGAAAATCCTGCAGTTTCCATAGAAACGTAACACGATGTAGAAGGAGAACTCATAGAACCCATAGTATAACATACCGACGCAATTTCTGTATTAATTCGTCAATGTGATTGAGCGAGGGAAGCAGTAAAGAAGGAATAATGCATCAGAAAGGAGATACCCGTATACCAAAAGAAAATAATAACGTTTCCATAGACACGTTACTCGATTTAGAAGGAGAAGTCATAGAACCAAAACTATATCATAGCGACGCAATTTCTGTGATAATTCGTCAATGTGATTGAGCGAGGTATGCAGTAAAGAATTAATAGAGCATCGGAAAGGTGATAGTCGTATCCCAAAAGAAAATCCTGTCGTTGCCATAGAAACGCCATTCCTTTTAGAAGGAGACGTCATAGAACCTATAGAATTTCCTAGCGACGCAACTTCTGTGTTAATTCGTCAATGTGAGGGAGCAAAGGATGCAGTAAAAAAGAAATAGTGCATCTGAAAGGAGATACTCGTATCCCAAAAGAGAATCCTGTCGTCTTAATGGGAACGTTACTCGAATTAGATGGAGAAGTCATACAGGCCATAGTATTTCATAGCGACGCAATTTCTGTGATAATTCGTCAATCTGAGGGAGCAAGGGATGCGTAAAGGAGGAATTGTGCATCGGAAAGGATATACTCGTATCATAAAAGAAAATCCTGTCGTTCCCATAGAAACGCTACCCGATTTAGAATGAGAAGTCATAGAACGCATAGTATTTCATAGCGACGCAATTTCTGTGTTAATTCGTCAATGTGAGGGAGCGTGGGATGCAGTAAGGAAGGAATAGTGCATATGAAAGGAGATACTCGCATCCCAAAAAAAAATCCTTTCGTTTCCATAGAAACGTTACTCGATTTAGAAGGAGATGTCATAGAACACATAGAATTTCATAGCGACGCAATTTCTGTGTTAATTCGTCAATGTGATTGAGCGAGGGATGCAGTAAAGAAGGAATAGTGCATTGGATCGGAGATACCCGTATACCAAAAGAAAATAATGTCGTTTCCATAGAAACGTTATTCGATTTAGAAGGAGAAGTCATAGAACCCAAAGTATTCCATAGCGACGCGATTTCTGTGTTATTTCGTCAAGGTGACTGAGCGAGGGATGCAGTAAAGAAGGAATAATGAATCGGAAAGGACATAGTCGTATCCCAAAAGAAAATCCCAACGTTTCCATAGAAATGTTATTCCAGTTTGAAGGAGATGTCATAGAACCCATAGTATTTCATAGCAACGCAATTTCTGTGTTAATTCGATAATGTGAGGGAACGAGGGATGCAGTAATGAAAGAATAGTGCATCGGAAAGGAAATACTCGTATCCCAAAGGACGATCCTGTCGTTTCCATAGAAACGTTACTCCATTTAGAAGGAGAAGTCATAGAACCAATAGTATTTCATAGCGATCAACTTCTGTGTTAATTCGTCAATGTGAAGGAGCGAGGAATGCAGTAAAGAAGGAATAGTGCATCTTAAAGGAGATAGTCGTATCCCAAACGAAAATACTGTCGGTTCAATAGAAACGTTACTTGATTTTGAAGGAAATGTCATGGACCCATTGTATTTCTTATAATTGCAATTTCTGTGTTAATTCGTCAGTGTGAGGGAGCGAGGGATGCAGTAAAGAAGGAATAGTGCATCGGAACGGAGATACCCGTATACCAAAAGAAAATGATGTCTGTTCCATAAAAACGTTACTCTATTTAGAAGGAGAAGTCATAGAACCAAAAGTATTTCATGGCAACGCAATTTCTTTGTTAATTCGTCAATGTGAGGGAGCGAGGGATGCACTAAAGAACGAAAAGTGCATCGGAAAGGAGTTACTCGCATCCAAAAAGAAAATCCTGTCGTTTCCATAGAAACCTGACACGATTAAGTAGGAAAACTCATAGAACGCATAGTATTTCACAGTGACGGAATTTCTGTGTTCATTTGTCATTGTGAGGGAGCGAGGGATGCAGTAAAGAAGGAATTGTGCATCGAAAAGGATATACTCGTATCCCAAACGAAAATTCAGTTTTTTCCATATAACGTTACTCGATTTAGAAAGAGATGTCATAGGACCCATAGTATTTCATAGCGACGCAATTTCTGTGTTAATTCGTCAATGTGATTGAGCGAGGTATGCAGTAAAGAAGGAATAGAGCATCGAAAAGATGATAGTCGCATCCCAAAAGAAATTCCTGTCGTTTCCATAGAAACGTCACTCGATTTAGAAAACATAGAACACATATTATTTCACAGTGACGCAATTTCTGTGTTATTTTGTCAATGTGAGGGAGCGAGGAATGCAGTAAAGACGGAATAGTGCATCGGAACGGAGATACCAGTATACCAAAAGAAAAAAATGTCGTTTCCATAGACACGTTACTCGATTTAGATGGAGAAGTCATAGAACCAAAAGTATTTCATAGTGACGCAATTTCTATGTTAATTCGTCAATGTGAGGGAGCGAGGAATGCAGTGAATAAGGAATAGCGCATCGGAAAGGTGATAGTCGCATCCCAAAAGAAAATCCTGTCGTTTCCATTGAAACGTTACTCGATGTAGAAGGAGAAGTTATAGAACCCATTGCATTTCATAGCGAAACAATGGGTTCTATGACTTCTCCTTCTATATCGAGTAACGTTTCTATGGAAAGGACTGGTGTACTTTTGGGTTACGACTATCTCCCTTCTGATGCACCATTCCTTCTCCACTGCATCCCTCGCTCCCTCACAATGAC
Organism: Schistocerca serialis cubense; assembly: GCF_023864345.2. Taxonomy (NCBI): domain Eukaryota; kingdom Metazoa; phylum Arthropoda; class Insecta; order Orthoptera; family Acrididae; genus Schistocerca; species Schistocerca serialis. Next base: position 1,162,085 of record NW_026048462.1, read on the forward strand.
AAATGAACACAGAAATTCCGTCACTATGAAATAATATGCGTTCTATGAGTTTTCCTACTAAATCGAGTCAGGTTTCTATGGAAACGACTGGATGTTCCTTTTGGTTACGACTATCTCCTTTCCGATGCACTATTCCTTCTTTGCTGCATCCCTCGCTCAATCACATTGACGAATTAACACAGAAATTGCGTCGGAATGATATTCTCTGGGTTCTATGACTTCTCCTTCTACATCGAGTAACGTTTCTATGGAAACTACAGGATTTTCTTTTGGGATACGACTATCTCCTTTCTGATGCATTATTCCTTTTTTACTGCATTCCTCACTCCGTCACATTGACGAATTAACACAGAAATTGATCGCTATGAAATACTATTGGTTCTATGATTTCTCCTTCCAAATGGAGTAACGTTTCTATGGAAACGACAGGATTGTCTTTTGGGATACGAGTATTTCCTTTCTGATGCACTATTCTTTCTTTACTGCATCAATCGTTCCCTCACATTATTGAATTAACACAGAAATTGCGTTGCTATGAAATACTATGGGTGCTATGACATCTCCTTCTAACTCGAATAACATTTCTATGGAAACGTTGGGATTTTCTTTTGGGATACGACTATGTCCTTTCCGATTCATTATTCCTTCCTTACTGCATCCCTCGCTCAGTCACCTTGACGAAATAACACAGAAATCGCGTCGCTATGGAATACTTTGGGTTCTATGACTTTTCCTTCTAAATCGAATAACGTTTCTATGGAAACGACATTATTTTCTTTTGGTATACGGGCATCTCCGATCCGATGCACTATTCCTTCTTTACTGAATCCCTTGCTCCCTCACATTGACGAATTACACAGAAATTGCGTCGCTGTGAAATACTATGGCCTCTATGACTTCTCCTTCTGATTCGAGTAACGTTCCTATTAAGATGACTGGATTCTCTTTTGGGATACGAGTATCTCCTTTCAGATGCACTATTCCTTCTTTACTGCATCCCTTGCTCCCTCACATTGACGAATTAACACAGAAGTTGCGTCGCTAGGAAATTCTATAGGTTCTATGACGTCTCCTTCTAAAAGGAATGGCGTTTCTATGGCAACGACAGGATTTTCTTTTGGGATACGAGTATCTCCTTTCGATTCACTATTTATTTTTTACTGCATCCCTCGATGCATCACATTGACGAATTAACACAGAAGTAGCGTCGCTATGAAATACTGTGGGTTCTATGACTTCTCCCTCTAAATCTAGTAACGTTTCTATGGACACGACAGAATTTTCTTTTGGGATACGAAAAACTCCTTCCTGATGCACTATTTCTTCTTTACTGCATCCCTCGCTCCCTCACACTGACGAATTAACACAGAAATTGCAATTATAAGAAATACAATGGGTCTATGAAATTTCCTTCAAAATCGAGTAACGTTTCTATGGAACCGACAGTATTTTCGTTTGGGATACGACTATCTCCTTTCCGATGCACTATTCCTTCTTTACTGCATTCCTCGCTCCTACACATTGACGAATTAACACAGATATTGCGTTGTTATGATATACTATGGGTTCTATTACTAGTGTTAATTCGTCAATATGATTGAGCGAGGAATGCAGTAAAGAAGGAATAATGCATCGGAGAGGGGATAGTCGTATCCCAAAAGAAAATCCCGTAATTTCCATAGAAACGTTACTCGATGTAGAAGGAAAAGTCTAAGAACACATAGTATATCATAGCGACGCAATTTCTGTGTTAATTCGTCAATGTGAGGAAGCGACGGATGCAGTAAAGAGGGAATAGTGCATCGGAAATGAGATAGTCGTAAACCAAAAGAACATCCAGTCCTTACATAAGAAAAGTTACTCGATGTAGATGGAGAAGTCATAGAACCCATAGTATTTAATAGCGAAGCAATTTCTGTGTTAATTCGTCAATGTGAGGGATCGAGGGATGCAGTAAAGAAGGATTAGTGCATCGGAAAGGAGATACTCGTATCCCAAGAGAAAATCCTCTCGTTTCCATAGAAACGTTACTCGATTTTGAAGGAGATGTCATAGAACCCATAGTATTTCTTATTAACGCAATTTCTGTGTTAAGTCGTCAGTGTGAGGGAGCGAGGGATGCCGTAATGAAGCAATAGTGCATCAGGAAGGTGATATTAGTATCCCAAAAGAAAATCCTGTCGTTGCCTTAGAAACGTTATTCCTTTTAGAAGGAGAAGTCATAGAACCCATAGAATTTCCTAGCGACGCAACTTCTGTGTTAATTCGTCAATGTGAGGGAGCGAGGGATGCAGTAAAAAAGGAATAGTGCATCTGAAAGGAGATACTCGTGTCCCAAAAGAAAACCGTGTCGTCTCCATAGGAACGTTACTCGATTTAGAAGGAGATGTCATACAGGCCATAGTATTTCGTAGCGACGCAATTTCTGTGGTAATTCGGCAATGTGATGGAGCAGGGGATGCAGTAAAGAAGGAATGGTGCATCAGAATGGGGATAGCCGTATCCCAAAAGAAAATCCTGTAGTTTCCATAGAAACGTTACTCGATTTAGAAGACGTAGAACCCATAGCACTTCATAGCGACGCAATTTCTGTGTTAATTCATCAATGTGACGGAGCGATGGATGCCGTAAAGAAGGAATAGTGCATCGGAAAGGAGATACTCGTATCCCAAAAGAATATCCTGTCGTTTCCATAGAAACCTTACTCGATTTAGTAGGAAAAGTCATAGAATCCCAGTATTTCATAGCGACGGAATTTCTGTGTTCATTTGTCATTGTGAGGGAGCGCGGGATGCAGTAAAGAAGGAATAGTGCATCGGAAAATTTATACTCGTTTCCCAAAAGATAATCCAGTCTTTTCCATATAAACGTTACTCGATTTAGCAGGAGATGTCATAGGACCCATAGTATTTCATAGCTACGTAATTTCTTTCTTTATTCGTCAATGTGAGGGAGGGAGGGATGCAGTAAAGAAGGAATAGTGCATCGGAAAGGAGATACTTGTATCCCAAAAGAAAATCCTACCGTTTCCATAGAAACGTTACTCGATTGAGGTGGAGTAGTCACAAAACTCATAGTATTTCATAGCGACGCAATTTCTGCATTAATTCGTCAATGTGAGGGAGCGAGGGATGCAGTAAAGATGGAGTATTCCGTCGGAAGGAGATACTCGTATCTCAAAAGAAAATCCTGTCGTGTCCATAGAAACGTTATTCGAATTAGAAGGAGAAGTCATCGAACCCATAGTATTTCATAGCGACGCAATTTCTGTGTTAATTTGTCGATGTGAAAGAGCGCGGGATTCACTTAAGAAGGAATAGTCCATCGGAAAGGAGATATCGAATCCCAAAAGACAATCCTGTCGTATCCATAGAAACGCTACTCAATTTAGAAGGAAAAGTCATAGAACCCATAGTATTTCATAGTGACGCAATTTCTGTGTTAATTCGTCAATATGAGGGAGCGAGGGATGCAGTAAAGAAGGAATAGTGCATCGGAAAGGAGATACTTGTATCCCAAAAGAAAATCCTGCCGTTTCCATAGAAACGTTACTCGATTGAGGTGGAGTAGTCACAAAACTCATAGTATTTCATAGCGACGCAATTTCTGCATTAATTCGTCAATGTGAGGGAGCGAGGGATGCAGTAAAGATGGAGTATTCCGTCGGAAGGAGATACTCGTATTCCAAAAGAAAATCCTATCGTTTCCATAGAAACGTTACCCGATTTAGAAGGGGAAATCATAGAACCCATAGTATTTCATAGCGACACAATTTCTGTGTTAATTCGTCAATGTGAGGGAGCGAGGGATGCAGTAAAGAAGGTATATTGCATCGGAAAGGGGATGGGCGTATCGCAAAAGACAATACTGTTGTTTCCATAGAAACGTTACACGATTTTGAAGTCGCAGGACTTATAATTATCCATAGCAAGCAATTTCTGTGTTAATTCGTCAGTGTGAGGGAGCGAGGGATGAAGTAAATTAGGATTAGTGCATCGAAATATAGATACTCGTATTCCATAAGAAAATCCTGTCGTTTCCATAGAAACGTTAATTGTTTTCGAAGGAGATGTCATAGCACCCATAGTATTTCATAGCGACGCAATCTCTATGTTAATTCGTCAATGTTAGGTAGCGAGGGATGCAGTAAAGAAGGAATAGTGCATCGGAAAGGAGATATTTGTGTCTCAAAAGAAAATCCTTTCGTTACCATAGATACGTTCCGTGATTTAGAGGGAGAAGTCGTAGAGCCCATAGTATTCCATAGCGCCGCAATTTCCGTGTTATATAGTCAATGTGAGGGAGCGAGGGATGCAGTAAAGAAAGAATAATGCATCGGAAAGGAGATAGTCGTATCCCAAGTGAAAATCTTGAAGTTTCCATAGAAACGTTACTCGATTTAGAAGGAGAAGTCGTAGAACCCATTGTATTTCATAGCGACGCAACTTCTGTGTTAATTCGTCAAAATGAGGGAGCGAGGGATGCAGTAAAAAAGGAATAGTGCATCGAAAAGGAGATAGTCGTAACCAAAGAGGACATCCAGTCGTTTCCATAGAAACGTTGCTCGATTTAGAAGGAGAAGTTATAGAACCCATTGCATTTCTTAGCGACGCTCTTTCTGTGTTAATTCGTCAATGTGACGGAGCGAGGAATGCAGTAAAGAAGGAATAATGCATCAGAAAGGAGATAGTCGTATCCCAAAAGAAAATCCTGCAGTTTCCATAGAAACGTAACTCGATGTAGAAGGAGAACTCATAGAACCCATAGTATAACATACCGACGCAATTTCTGTATTAATTCGTCAATGTGATTGAGCGAGGGAAGCAGTAAAGAAGGAATAATGCATCAGAAAGGAGATACCCGTATACCAAAAGAAAATAATAACGTTTCCATAGACACGTTACTCGATTTAGAAGGAGAAGTCATAGAACCAAAACTATATCATAGCGACGCAATTTCTGTGATAATTCGTCAATGTGATTGAGCGAGGTATGCAGTAAAGAATTAATAGAGCATCGGAAAGGTGATAGTCGTATCCCAAAAGAAAATCCTGTCGTTGCCATAGAAACGCCATTCCTTTTAGAAGGAGACGTCATAGAACCTATAGAATTTCCTAGCGACGCAACTTCTGTGTTAATTCGTCAATGTGAGGGAGCAAAGGATGCAGTAAAAAAGAAATAGTGCATCTGAAAGGAGATACTCGTATCCCAAAAGAGAATCCTATCGTCTTAATGGGAACGTTACTCGAATTAGATGGAGAAGTCATACAGGCCATAGTATTTCATAGCGACGCAATTTCTGTGATAATTCGTCAATCTGAGGGAGCAAGGGATGCAGTAAAGAAGGAATTGTGCATCGGAAAGGATATACTCGTATCATAAAAGAAAATCCTGTCGTTCCCATAGAAACGCTACCCGATTTAGAATGAGAAGTCATAGAACGCATAGTATTTCATAGCGACGCAATTTCTGTGTTAATTCGTCAATGTGAGGGAGCGTGGGATGCAGTAAGGAAGGAATAGTGCATATGAAAGGAGATACTCGCATCCCAAAAAAAAAATCCTTTCGTTTCCATAGAAACGTTACTCGATTTAGAAGGAGATGTCATAGAACACATAGAATTTCATAGCGACGCAATTTCTGTGTTAATTCGTCAATGTGATTGAGCGAGGGATGCAGTAAAGAAGGAATAGTGCATTGGATCGGAGATACCCGTATACCAAAAGAAAATAATGTCGTTTCCATAGAAACGTTATTCGATTTAGAAGGAGAAGTCATAGAACCCAAAGTATTCCATAGCGACGCGATTTCTGTGTTATTTCGTCAAGGTGACTGAGCGAGGGATGCAGTAAAGAAGGAATAATGAATCGGAAAGGACATAGTCGTATGCCAAAAGAAAATCCCAACGTTTCCATAGAAATGTTATTCGAGTTAGAAGGAGTTGTCATAGAACCCATAGTATTTCATAGCAACGCAATGTCTGTGTTAATTCGATAATGTGAGGGAACGAGGGATGCAGTAATGAAAGAATAGTGCATCGGAAAGGAAATACTCGTATCCCAAAGGACGATCCTGTCGTTTCCATAGAAACGTTACTCCATTTAGAAGGAGAAGTCATAGAACCAATAGTATTTCATAGCGATCAACTTCTGTGTTAATTCGTCAATGTGAAGGAGCGAGGAATGCAGTAAAGAAGGAATAGTGCATCTTAAAGGAGATAGTCGTATCCCAAACGAAAGTACTGTCGGTTCAATAGAAACGTTACTTGATTTTGAAGGAAATGTCATGGACCCATTGTATTTCTTATAATTGCAATTTCTGTGTTAATTCGTCAGTGTGAGGGAGCGAGGGATGCAGTAATGAAGGAATAGTGCATCGGAACGGAGATACCCGTATACCAAAAGAAAATGATGTCTGTTCCATAAAAACGTTACTCTATTTAGAAGGAGAAGTCATAGAACCAAAAGTATTTCATGGCAACGCAATTTCTTTGTTAATTCGTCAATGTGAGGGAGCGAGGGATGCACTAAAGAACGAAAAGTGCATCGGAAAGGAGATACTCGCATCCAAAAAGAAAATCCTGTCGTTTCCATAGAAACCTGACACGATTAAGTACGAAAACTCATAGAACGCATAGTATTTCACAGTGACGGAATTTCTGTGTTCATTTGTCATTGTGAGGGAGGGAGGGATGCAGTAAAGAAGGAATTGTGCATCGAAAAGGATATACTCGTATCCCAAACGAAAATTCAGTCTTTTCCATATAACGTTACTCGATTTAGAAGGAGATGTCATAGGACCCATAGTATTTCATAGCGACGCAATTTCTGTGTTAATTCGTCAATGTGATTGAGCGAGGTATGCAGTAAAGAAGGAATAGAGCATCGAAAAGGTGATAGTCGCGTCCCAAAAGAAATTCCTGTCGTTTCCATAGAAACGTCACTCGATTTAGAAAACATAGAACACATATTATTTCACAGTGACGCAATTTCTGTGTTATTTTGTCAATGTGAGGGAGCGAGGAATGCAGTAAAGACGGAATAGTGCATCGGAACGGAAATACCAGTATACCAAAAGAAAAAAATGTCGTTTCCATAGACACGTTACACGATTTAGATGGAGAAGTCATAGAACCAAAAGTATTTCATAGTGACGCAATTTCTATGTTAATTCGTCAATGTGAGGGAGCGAGGAATGCAGTGAATAAGGAATAGCGCATCGGAAAGTTGATAGTCGCATCCCAAAAGAAAATCCTGTCGTTTCCATTGAAACGTTACTCGATGTAGAAGGAGAAGTTATAGAACCCATTGCATTTCATAGCGAAACAATGGGTTCTATGACTTCTCCTTCTATATCGAGTAACGTTTCTATGGAAAGTACTGGTGTACTTTTGGGTTACGACTATCTCCCTTCTGATGCACCATTCCTTCTCCACTGCATCCCTCGCTCCCTCACATTGACGAATTAACACAGAAATTGCGTCGCTATGAAATACTATGGCCTCCATGTTTTCTCCTTCTAAATCAAGTAACGTTCCTATGGAGACGACAGGATTTTCTTTTGGGATACGTGTATCTCCTTTCCGATCACCAATCCTTGTTTACCGCATCCCTCGCTCCCTCACATTGACGAATTAACCCGGAAATTGCTTCGCTATGAAATACTATGTGTTCTATGACTTCTCCTTCGAAATTGAGTAACGTGTCTATGGAATGGACAGGATTCTCTTTTGGGATACGACTATTTCCTTTCCAATGCACTATTCCATCTTTACAGCATCCCTCGCTCATTCACATTGACGAATTAACTCAGAAATTGCGTCGCTATGTAATACTATGTATTCTATGACTTCTCCTTCTAAATCGAGTAACGTGTCTATGGAAAGGACAGCATTTTCTTTTGAGATACGACTATCGCCTTTCCGATGCACTATTCAATTTTTACTGCATGCCTAGCTCCCTCACATTTACGGATAAACACAGAAATTGCGTCGCTATGAAATACTATGGGTCCTATGACATCTCCTTCTAAATCAAGTAGCTTTTCTTATGTTAGGACTGGATGTTCTTTAGGGTTACGACTATTTCATTTCCGATGCACTATTCCCTCTTTACTGCATCCGTCGCTCCCTCACATTGACGAATTAACACAGAAATTGCGTCGCTATGATATACTATGTGTTCTATGACTTCTCCTTCTACATCGAGTAACATTTCAATGGAAACGACAGGATTTTCTTTAGGGATGCGACTATCACCTTTCCGATGCTCTATTGCTTCATCACTGCATTCCTCGCTCCCACACATTGACGAATTAACATAGAAATTGCGTCACTATGAAATACTTTTGGTTCTATGACTTCTCCTTCTAAATCAAGTAACGTGTCTATGGAAACGACATTATTTTCCTTTGGTATACGGGTATCTTCGTTCCGATGCACTATTCCTTCTTTACTGCATCCCTCGCTCCCTCACATTGACAAATTAACACAGAAATTGCGTCGCTATGAAGTACTATGGGTTCTATGACTTCTAAATGGAGTGATGTTTCAATGGCTACGAGAGGATTTTCTTTTGGGATACGAGTATCTCCTTTCCGAAGCACTATTTCTTCTTTACTGCATTCCTCGCTCCCTCACATTGACGAATTAAAATAGAAATTGCGTCGCTATGAAATACTTATGGTTCTATGACTTCTCCATCTAAATCGAGTAACGTGTCTATGGAAACGACATTATTTTCTTTTGATATACTGGTATCTCCGTTCCGGTGCACTATTCCCTCTTTACTGCATCCCTCGCTCCCTCACATTGACAAATTAACACAGAAATTGCGTCGCTATGAAATAATATGTGTTCTATGTTTTCTAAATCGAGTGACGTTTCAATGGATACGAGAGGATTTTCTATTGGGATACGAGTTTCTCCTGTCCGATGCACTATTCCTTATTTACTTCATCCCTCGCTCCCTCACATTGACCAATTAACACAGAAATTGCGTCGCTATGAAAAAGAATGGGTTCTATGACTTCTCCTTCTAAATCGAGTAACGTTTCTATGGAAAGGACTAGTGTTCTTTTGGGTTACGACTATCTCCTTTCTGATGCACCATTCCTTCTTTACTGCATCCCTCGCTCCCTCACATTGACGAATTAACACAGATATTGCGTCGCTATTAAATACTATGGCCTCTATGCTTTCTCCTTCTAAATCAAATAACGTTCCTATGGAGACGACAGGATTTTCTTTTGGGATACGAGTATCTCCTTTCAGATGCACAATTCCTTTTTTACTGCATCCCTCGCTATCTCGAATTAACGAATTAACACAGAAGTTGCGCCGCTATGATATACTATGGGTTCTATGACTTCTCCTTATATATCGAGTAACGTTTTTATGGAAACTACAGGACTTTCTCTTGTGATACGACCATCTCCTTTCCGATGCATTATTCCTTCTTGACTGCATCCCTCACTCCCTCACATTGACTAAATAACACAGATATTGCGTCGCTATGGAAAACTATGGGTTCTACGACTTCTCCATCTAAATCACGGAACGTTTCTATGGTAACGACAGGATTTTCTTTTGGGTTACGACTATCTCCTTTCCGATGTACAATTCCTTCATTACGGCATCCCTCGCTCCCTCACGTTGACGAATTATCACAGTAATTGCTTGGCAGTGAAATACTATGGGTTCTACGACTTCTCCTTCTAAATCTAGTAACGTTTCTATGGAAACGACAGGATATTCATTTGGGATACGAGTATCTCCTTTCTGATGCACTATTCCCTTTTACTGCATCCCTCGCTCCCTCACATTGTCGAATGAACACAGAAATTGCGTCGCTATGAGATACTATGGGTTCTATGAGGTCTCCTTCTAAATCGAGTAACGTTTTTATGGAAACGACAGGATTTTCTTTTGGGATGCGAGTATCTCCTTTCCGATGCACTAATCCTTTTTACTGCGTCCCTCGATCCCTCACATTGACGAATTAACACAGAAGTTGCGTCACTATGAAATACTATGGGTTCTATGGTATCTCCTTCTAAATGGAGTAACGTTTCTATGGATACGACAGGATTTTCTTTTGGGATATGAGTATCTCCTTTCCGACGCACTACTCGACCTTTACTGCATCACTCACTCCCTCACATTGAAGAATTAATGCAGAAATTGTGTCACTATGAAATACTATGAGTTCTGTGACTACTCCATCTCAATCGAGTAACGTTTCTATGGAAACGACAGGATTTTCTTTTGGGATACGAGTATCTCCTTCACGATGCACTATTCCTTCTTTACTGCATCACTCGCTCATTCACATTGACGAATTAACACAGAAATTTCGTCGCTATGGAATACAATGTGTTCTGTGACTTCTCCTTCTAAATCGAGTAACGTGTCTATGTAAAGGACAGCATTTTCTTTGAGGATACGACTATCTCCTTTACGATGCACTATTCCTTCTTTACTGCATCCCGCGCTCCCTCACACTGACGAATTAACACAGAAATCGCGTCGCTATGAAATACTATGGGTTCTATGACATCTGCTTCCAACTCGAGTAAGGATTCATGGAAACGACAGGATTTTCTTTTGCGATATGACTATCTCCTTTCCAATGCACTATTCCTTCTTTAAAGCATTGCTCGCTCCCTCACATTGACGAATTAACACAGAAATTGCGTAGCTATGGAATACTATACGTTCTATGACTTCACCTTCTAAATCGAGTAACGTTTCTATGGAAACGACAGGATTTTCTTTTGTGATACGAGTATCTCCTTTTCGATGCACATATCCTTCTTTACTGCATCCCTCGCTCCCTCACATTGACGAATTAACACAGAAATTGCGTCGCTATGAAATACTATGGGTTCTATGACGTCTCCTTCTAAATCGAGTAACGTTTTTTACGGAAACGACAGAATTTTCCTTTCGGATACGAGTATCTCCCTTCCGATGCACTATTCCTTATTTACTGCATCCATCGCTCCCTCACATTGTCGATTACACATATAAATTGCGTCGCTATGAAATACTATGTGTTCTAAGAATTCTCCTTCTAAATCGAGTAACGTATCTATGGAAACGACAGGATTTACTTTTAGGATACGGCTATCTCCGTTCGGATGCACTATTCCTTCTTTACTGCCTCATTCGCTCCCTCACATTTACGAATTAACACAATAATTTCGTAGCTATGAAATACTATGCGTTCTATGACTTCTCCTTCAAAATGTAGTAACTTTTCTATGGAAACGACAGAATTTTCTTTTGGGATACGACTATCACCATTTTGATACATTATTCCTTCTTTACTGCATCCCTCGCTCCCACACATTGACGAATTAACACAGAAATAGCGTCGCTATGAAATACTATGGGTTCTATGACATCTCCTTCCAACTCGCGTAAGGTTTATGAGGAAACGACAGAATTTTCTTTTGGGATACAACTATCTCCTTTCCGATGCACTATTCCTTCTTTACTGCATCCCACGCTCCCTCACATTGACGAATTAACACAGTAATTGCGTCGCTATGAAATACTATGGGTTCTATGACTTCTCCATCTAAATCGAGTAACGTTTCTGTGGAAACGACAGGATTTTCCTTTGGGATACGAGTATCTCCTTTCCGATGCACTATTCCATCTTTACTGCATTCCTCCCACAATGACTTTGATGATTTAACACAGAAAGTGCGGCGCTATGACATAGTATGGGTTCTATGACATCTCCTTCTATATCGACTAACGCTTCTATGGAAACGAGAGGATTTTCTTTTGGGACATGACTATCTCCTTCCCGATGCACTATTCCTTCTTTACCGCATCCCTCGCTCCCTCACCTTCACGAAATAACACAGAAATTGCGTCGCTATGGAATACTATGGGTTTTTTGACTTCTCCATCTAAATCGAGTAAAGTTTCAATGGAAACGACAGGCCTTTCTTTCTTTAGGAATACGAATATCCCCTTTCCGATGCACTATTTCTACTTTACTGCATCCGTCGCTCCCTCACACTGACGAATTAGCACAGAAATTGCGTCACTATGAAGTGCTATGGGTTCTATGTCTTGTAAATCGAGTAACGTTTCTATGGAAACTACAGGATTTTCTTTTGGGATAGGACTATCTCCTTTCTGATGCATTATTCCTTCATTACTGCATCCCTCGCTCACTCACATTGACGAATTAACACAGAAGACGCGTCGCTAGGAGATTCTATGGGTTCTATGACTTCTCCTTCTAAAAGGAATAACGTTTCTAAGGCAACGACAGGATTTTCTTTTGGGATACGAGTATCTCATTTCGATCCACTATTCCTTTGTTACTGCATCCCTCGATGCATCACATTGACGAAATAACACAGAAATTGCATCGCTATGGAATACTATGGGTTCTATGACTTCTCCCTCTAAATCGAGTAACGTTTCTATGGAAACGACAGGATTTTCTTTTTGGATACGAATATCTCCTTCTTGATGCACTATTTCTTCTTTACTGCATATCTCGCTCCCTCACACTGACGAATTTACACAGAAATTACGTTAATTAGAAATACTATGGGTTCTATGACATCTCCTTCAAAATCGAGTAACGTTTCTATGGAAACGAGAGGATTTTCTCTTGGGATACGAGTATCTCCTTTCCGATGCCCTATTCCTTCTTTACTGCATCCCTCGTTCCCTTACATTGACGAATTAACACAGAAATTGCTTCGCTATGAAATACTATGGGTTCTATGACTTCTCCTTCTACATCGAGTAACTTTTCTTATGAAAGGACTGGATGTTCTTTTGGGTTGCGACTAACTCTTTTCCGATGCACTATTCCCTCTTTACTGCATCCGTCGCTCCCTCACATTAACGAATTAACGCAGAAATTGCGTCGCTATGGAATACTATGGGTTCTATGATTTCTAAATCGAGTGACGTTTCAATGGATACGTGAGGATTTTCTTTTGGGATACGAGTATCTCCTGTCCGATGCACTATTCCTTCTTTACTGCATCCCTCGCTCCCTCACATTGACAAATTAACACAGAAATTGAGTCGCTATGAAAAACAATGGCTTCTATGACTTCTCCTTCTAATTCGGGTAACGTTTCTATGGAAAGGTCTGGTGTTCTTTTGGGTTACGACCATCTCCTTTCTGAGGCACCATTCCTTCCTTACTGCATCCCTCGCTCCCTCACATTGACGAATTAACACAGAAGTTGCGTCGCTATGATATACTATGGGTTCTATGACTTCTCCTTATAAATCGAGTAACGTTTCTATGGAAACTACAGGATTTTCTCTTGGGATACGACTATCTCCTTTCGGATGCATTATTCCTTCTTTACTGCATCCCTCACTCCCTCACATTGACTAAATAACACAGAATTTGCGCCGCTATGGATAACTATGGGCTCTACGACTTCAACATCTAAATCGCGGAACGTTTCTATGGTAACGACAGGATCTTCTTTTGGGTTACGACTATATCCTTTCCGATGCACAATTCCTTCATTACTGCATCCCTCGCACCCTCACATTGACGAACTATCACAGTAGTTGCTTCGCTGTGAAATACTAAGGGTTCTATGACATCTCCTTCTAAATCTAGTAACGTTTCAATGGAAACGACTGGATATTCATTTGGGATACGAGTATCTCCTTTCTGATGCACTATTCCCTTTTACTGCATCCCTCGCTCCCTCACATTGACACATTAACACAGAAATTGCGTCGCTATGAAATACTATGTGTTCTATGGTATCTCATTCTAAATGGAGGTACGTTTCTATAGATGAGAAAGGATTTTCATTTGGGATACGAGTATCTCCTTTCCGACGAACTACTCCATCTTTACTGCATCCCTCGCTCCATCACATTGACGAATTAATGCAGAAATTGCGCCGCTATGAAATACTATGAGTTCTGTGACTACTCCATCTAAATCGAGTAACGTTTCTATGGAAACGACAGGATTTTCTTTCGGGATACCACTATCTCCTTTCCAATGCAGCATTTCTTCCTTACTGCATCCCGCGCGCCCTCACGTTGACGAATTAACATAGACATTGCGTCGCTATGAAATACTATGGGTTCTATGACTTCACCTTCTAAATCGAGTAACGTTTCTATGGAAACGACAGGATTATCTTTAGGGATACGAGTATCTCTTTTCCGACGCACTACCCCATCTTTACTGCATCCCTCGCTCCCTCACATTGACGAATTAATGCACAAATTGCGTCGCTATGAAATACTATGAGTTCTGTGACTACTCCATCTAAATCGAGTAACGTTTCTATGGAAACGACAGGATTTTCTTTCGGGATACGACTATCTCCTTTTCGATGCACTATTCCTTCATTACTGCATCTCTCGCTCCCTCTTTTTGACGAACTAACACAGAAATTGCGTCGCTATCAAATACTTTTCGTTCTATGACTTCCCTTTCTAAATCGAGTAACGTTTCTATGGAAACGATATTATTTTCTTTTGGTATACGGGTATCTCCGTTCCTATGCACTATTCCTTCTGTACTGCATTATTCGCTACCTCACTCTGACGAATTATCACAGAAATTGATCGCCATTAGATACTATGGGTTCTAAGACTTCTCCTTCAAATCGAGTAACGTTTCTATGGAAACGAGAGGATTTTCTTTTGGGATACGAGTATTTCATTTCCGATGCAATATCCCTTCTTTACTGCATCCCTCGCTCCCTCACACTGACGAATTAACACAGAAATTGCGTCGCTCTGAAATACTATGGGATCTATGACATCTGCTTCCAACTCGAGTAAGGATTCTATGGAAACGACATGATTTTCTTTTGCGATATGACTATCACCTTTCCGATGCACTATTCCTTCTTTACTGCATTCCTCGCTCCCTCACATTGACTAATTAACACAGAAATTGCGTGGCTATCGAATACTATACCTTCTATGCCTTCACCTTCTAAATCGAGGAACGTTTCTATGGAAACGACAGGATTTTCTTTTGGGATACGAGTATCTCCTATCCGATGCACTATTCCTTAATTACTGCATCCATCGCTCCCTCACATTGACGAATAAACACAGAAATTGCGTCGCTATGAAATACTATGGTTTCCATGAATTCTCCTTCTAAATCTAGTAACGTTTCTATATAAACGACAGTATTATCTTTTGGGATACGAATATTTCCTTTCCGATGAACTATTCCTTCTTTACCGCATCCCTCGCTCCATCACTTTGAAGAATTAACACTGAAATTGCGTAGCTATAAATACTATGGGTTCTATGACTTCTTCTTTTAAATCGAGTAACGTTTCTATGGAAACGCCGGATTTACTTTTGGGATACGGCTATCTCCTTTCGGATGCACTATTCCTTCTTTACTGCCTCCCTCGCTCCCTCACATTGACGAATCAACACAGAAAATTCGTAGCTATGAAATACTATGGGTTCTATGACTTCTCCTTCAAAATGGAGTAACGTTTCTATGGAAACGACTGAATTTTCTTTGGGATACGACTATCTCCATTCCGATGCATTATTCCTTCTTTACTGCATCCCTCGCTCCTTCACATTGACGAATTAACACAGAAATAGCGTCGCTATGAAATACTATGGGTTCTATAACATCTCCTTCCAACTCGACTGAGGTTTCCGAGGAAACGACAGAATTTCCTTTTGGGATACCAGTATCTCCTTTCCGATGCACTATTCCTTCTTAACTGCATCCCACGCTCCCTCACATTGACGAATGAACACAGTAATTGCGTCCCTATGAAATACTATGGGTTCTATGACTTCTCCATCTAAATCGATTAACGTTTCTGTGGAAACGACAGGATTTTCCTTTGGGATACGAGTATCTCCATTCCGATGCACTATTCTATCTTTACTGCATTCCTTCCACCATCACTTTGATGAATTAACACAGAAAGTGCGGCGCTATGACATAGTATGGGTTCTATGACATCTTCTTCTAAATAGAGTAACGTTTCTATGGATACGAATAGCTTTTCTTTTGAGATACGAGTATCGCCTTTCCGATGCACTATTCCTTCTTCATTGCATCCCTCGCTCCCTGACATTGACGAATTAACACAGAAATTGCGTCGCTATGAAAAACTATGGGTTGTATCACTTCTCCTCTAAATCGAGTAACGTTTCTATGGAAACGACAGGATTTTCTTTTGGGATACGACTATCTCCTTTCCGATGCGCTATTCCTTCTTTACTGCATTCTTCGCTCCCTCAAATTGACGAGTAAACCCAAAAATGGCGTCGCTATGAATTACTATGGGTTCTGTGACCTCTCCTTCTAAATCGAGTAACGTTTCTATAGAAACAACAGGATTGTCTTTCGGGATACCACTATCTCCTTTCCGATGCACCATTTCTTGTTTACTGCATCCCACGCTCCCTCACATTGACGATATAACACAGACATTGCGTCGCTATGAAATACTATGGGTTCTATGACTTCAACATCTAAATCGAGTAACGTTTGTATGGAAACGACAGGGTTGTTTTTTGGGATACGAGCATCTCCTTTCCGATGCAATATTCCTTCTTTACCGCATCCTTCGCTCCCTCACACTGACGAATATACACAGAAATAGCGTCGCTATGAAATACTATTTCTTCTATGAGTTCTCCTTCTAAATCGAGTAACGTTTCTATGGAAACGAGAGGATTATCTTTTGGGACACGAGTATCTCCCTTCCGATGCACAGTTCCTTCTTAACTGCATACCTCGCTCCCTAACAGCGACTAATTAACACAGAAATTGCTTCGCTGTGAAATACTATGGGTTCTATGACATCTCCTTCTAAATCTAGTAACGTTTCTATGGAAACGACTGGATATTCATTTGGTATACGAGTATCTCCTTTCCGATGCACTATTCTCTTTTACTGCATCCCTCGCTCCCTCACATTGTCGAATTAACACAGAAATTGCGTCGCTATGAAATACTATGGGTTCTATGACGTCTCCTTCTAAATCGAGTAACGTTTCTATGGAAACGACAGGATTTTCTTTTGGGATGCGAGTATCTCCTTTCCGATGCACTATTCGTTTTTACTGCGTTCCTCGATCCCTCACATTGCCGAATTAACACAGAAATTTCGTCGCTATGAAATACTATGTGTTCTATGGTATCTCATTGTAAATGGAGTAACGTTTCTATGGATACGACAGGATTTTCATTTGGGATACGAGTATCTCCTTTCCGACGAACTACTCCACCTTTACTGCATCCCTCGCTTTATCACATTGACGAATTAATGCAGAAATTGCGTCGCTATGAAATACTATGAGTTCTGTGACTACTCCATCTAAATCGAGTAACGTTTCTACGCAAGCGACAGGATTTTCTTCTGGGATACGAGTATCTCCTTTCCGATGCATTATTCCTTCATTACTGCATCCCTCGCTCTCTCACATCGACATATTAAAACAGAAATTGCGTCGCTATGAAAAACTATGGGTTGTATGACTTTTCCTCTAAATCTAGAAACGTTTCTATGGAAACGACAGGATTTTCTTTTGGGATACGAGTATCTGCTTTCCGATGCACTATTCCTTCTTTACTGCATCCCTCACATCATCACTTTGATGAATTAACACAGAAAGTGCGTCGCTATGATATACTATGTGTTGTATGACTTCTCCTTCTAAATCGAGTAACGTTTCTATGGAAACGACAGGATCGTCTTTCGGGATACCACTATCTCCTTTCCGATGCACCATTTCTTCTTTAATGCATCCCGCGCACCCTCACATAGACGAATTAACACAGACATTGCGTCGCTATGAAATACTATGGGTTCTATGACTTCACCTTCTAAATCGAGTAACGTTTCTATTGAAACGACAGGGTTGTTTTTTGGGATACGAGTATCTCCTTTCCGATGCAATATTCCTTCTTTACCGCATCCTTCGCTCCTTCACATTGACCAATAAACACAGAAATTGCGTCGCTATGAAATACTATGGTTTCTATGAGTTCTCCTTCTAAATCGAGTAACGTTTCTATGGAAACGACAGGATTATCTTTTGGGATACGAGTATCTCTTTTCCGACGCACTACCCCATCTTTACTGCATCCCTCGCTCCCTCACATTGACGAATTAATGCAGAAATTGCGTCGGTCATGAAATACTATGAGTTCTGTGACTACTACATCCAAATCGAGTAACGTTTCTATGGAAACGACAGGATTTTCTTTTGGGATACGAGTATCTCTTTTCCGATGCACTATTCCTCCTTTACTGCATCCCACGCTCATTCACATTGACGAATTAACACAGAAATTGCGTCGCTATGGAATACTATGTGTTTTATGACTTCTCTTTCTAAATCGATTAACGTGTCTATGTAAAGGACAGCATTTTCTTTTGGGATACGACTATCTCCATTACGATGCACTATTCCTTCATTACTGCATCTCTCGTTCCCTCTTATTGACGAACTAACACAGAAATCGCGTCGCTATCAAATACCTTTCATTCTATGACTTCCCCTTCTAAATCGAGTAACGTTTCTATGGAAATGAAATTATTTTCTTTTGGTATACGGGTATCTCCGTTCCGATGCACTATTCCTTCTGTACTGCATTATTCGCTACCTCACACTGACGAATTATCACAGAAATTGATCGCCATTAGATACTATGGGTTCTAAGACTTCTCCTTCAAATCGAGTAACGTTTCTATCGAAACGAGAGGATTTTCTTTTGGGATACGAGTATTTCATTTCCGATGCACTATTCCTTCTTTACTGCATCCCTTGCTCCCTCACACTGACGAATTAACATTGAAATTGCGCCGCTCTGAAATACTATGGGATCTATGATATCTGCTTCCAACTCGAGTAAGGATTCTATGGAAACGACAGAATTGTCTTTTGCGATATGACTATCTCCTTTCCGATGCACTATTCATTCTTTACTGCATCCCTCGCTCCCTCACATTGACACATTAACACAGAAATTGCGTCGCTATGAAATACTATGTGTTCTATGGTATCTCATTCTAAATGGAGTAACGTTTCTATGGAGACGACAGGATTTTCGTTTGGGACACGAGTATCTCCTGCCCGACGAACTACTCCCCCTTTACTGCATCCCTCGCTCCATCACATTGACGAATTAATGCAGAAATTGCGTCGCTATGAAATACCATGAGTTCTGTGACTACTCCATCTAAATCGAGTATCGTTTCTACACAAGCGACAGAATTTTCTTTTGGGATCGAGTATCTCCTATCCGATGCAGTAGTCCTTATTTACTGCATCCATCGCTCCCTCACATTGACGAATAAACACAGAAATTGCGTCGCTATGAAATACTATGGGTTCTATGAATTCTCCTTCTAAATCGAGTAACGTTTCTATGGAAACGACAGGATTTTCTTCTGGGATACGAGTATCTCCTTTCCGATGCATTATTCCTTCTTTACTGGATCCCTCGCTCTCTCACATCGACAAATTAAAACAGAAATTGCGTCGCTATGAAAAACTATGTGTTGTATGACTTCTCCTTCTAAATCGAGTAACGTTTCTATGGAAACGACAGGATCTTCTTTCGGGATACCACTATCTCCTTTCCGATGCACCATTTCTTCTTTACTGCATCCCACGCACCCTCACATTGACGAATTAACACAGATATTGCGTCGCTATGAAATACTATGGGTTCTATGACTTCACCTTCTAAATCGAGTAACGTTTCTATTGAGACGACAGGGTTGTTTTTTGGGATACGAGTATTTCCTTTCCGATGCAATATTCCTTCTTTACCGCATCCTTCGCTCCTTCACATTGACGAATAAACACAGAAATTGCGTCGCTGTGATATACTATGGTTTCTATGAGTTCTCCTTCTAAATCGAGTAACGTTTCTATGGAAACGACAGGATTATCTTTTGGGATACGAGTATCTCTTCTCCGACGCACTACCCCATCTTTACTGCATCCCTCGCTCCCTCACATTGACGAATTAATGCAAAAACTGCGTCGCTATGAAATACTATGAGTTCTGTGACTACTCCATCTAAATCGAGTAACGTTTCAATGGAAACGACAGGATTTTCTTTTGGGAGACGAGTATCTCTTTTCCGATGCACTATTCCTTCTTTACTGCATCCCTCGCTCATTCACATTGACGAATTAACGCAGAAATTGCGTCGCTATGGAATACTATGTGTTCTATGACTTCTCCATCTAAATCGAGTAACGTGTCTATGTAAAGGACAGCATTTTCTTTTGGGTTACGACTATCTCCTTTACGATGCACTATTCCATCTATACTGCATGCCTCGCTCCCTCCCAATGACGAATTAACAAAGAAATTGCGTCGTTATGAAATACAATGGGTTCTATGACTTCTCCTTCTAAATTGAGTAGCGTTTCTATGGATACGACAGGATTTTCTTTCGGGATACGACTATCTCCTTTCCGATGCACTATTCCTTCATTACTGCATCTCTCGCTCCCTCTTATTGACGAACTAACACAGAAATTGCGTCGCTATCAAATACTTTTCGTTCTATGACTTCCCCTTCTAAATCGAGGAACGTTTCTATGGAAACGACAGGATTTTCTTTTGGGATACGAGTATCTCCTATCCTATGCACTATTCCTTAATTACTGCATCCATCGCTCGTTCACATTGACGAATAAACACAGAAATTGCGTCGCTATGATATACTATGGGTTCTATGAATTCTCCTACTAAATCGAGTAACGTTTCTATGGAAACGACAGGATTTTATTCTGGGATACGAGTATCTCCTTTCCGATGCATTATTCCTTCTTTACGGCATCCCTCGCACTCTCACATCGACAAATGAAAACACAAATTGCGTCTCTATGAATTACTATGGGTTCTATGACTTCTCCTTGTAAATCGAGTAACGTTTCTATGGAAACGACAGGAGTTTCTTTTGGGATACGAGTATCTCCTATCCGATGCACTATTCCTTAATTACTGCATCCATCGCTCCCTCTCATTGACGAATAAACACAGAATATGCGTCGCTATGAAATACTATGGGTTCTATGAATTTTCCTTCTAAATCAAGTAACGTTTCTATGGGAACGACAGGATTGTCGTTTGGGATACGACTATCACCTTCCCGATCAACTATTCCTTCTTTACCGCATCCCTCGCTCCATCACTTTGAAGAATTAACACTGAAATTGCGTTGCTGTAAATACTATGGAATCTATGACTTCTCCTTCTAAATCGAGTAACGTTTCTATGGAAACGACAGGATTTACTTTTGGGATACGGCTATCTCCTTTCGGATGCACTGTTCCTTCTTTACTGCCTCCCTCGCTCCCTCACATTGACGAATTAACACAGAAGATGCGTCGCTAAGAGATTCTATGGGTTCTATGACTTCTCCTTCTAAAAGGAATAACGTTTCTAAGGCAACGACAGGATTTTCTTTTGGGATACGAGTATCTCCTTTCGATCCACTATTCCTTTGTTACTGCAACCCTCGATGCATCACATTGACGAAATAACACAGAAATTGCATCGCTATGGAATACTATGGGTTCTATGACTTCTCCCTCTAAATCGAGTAACGTTTCAATGGAAACGACAGGATTTTCTTTTTGGATACGAATATCTCCTTCTTGATGCACTATTTCTTCTTTACTGCATATCTCGCTCCCACACACTGACGAATTTACACAGAAATTACGTTAATTAGAAATACTATGGGTTCTATGACATCTCCTTCAAAATCGAGTAACGTTTCTATGGAAACGAGAGGATTTTCTCTTGGGATACGAGTATCTCCTTTCCGATGCACTATTCCTTCTTTACTGCATCCCTCGTTCCCTTACATTGACGAATTAACACAGAAATTGCTTCGCTATGAAATACTATGGGTTCTATGACTTCTCCTTCTACATCGAGTAACTTTTCTTATGAAAGGACTGGATGTTCTTTTGGGTTGCGACTAACTCTTTTCCGATGCACTATTCCCTCTTTACTGCATCCGTCGCTCCCTCACATTAACGAATTAACGCAGAAATTGCGTCGCTATGGAATACTATGGGTTCTATGATTTCTAAATCGAGTGACGTTTCAATGGATACGTGAGGATTTTCTTTTGGGATACGAGTATCTCCTGTCCGATGCACTATTCCTTCTTTACTGCATCCCTCGCTCCCTCACATTGACAAATTAACACAGAAATTGCGTCGCTATGAAAAACAATGGCTTCTATGACTTCTCCTTCTAATTCGAGTAACGTTTCTATGGAAAGGTCTGGTGTTCTTTTGGGTTACGACCATCTCCTTTCTGAGGCACCATTCCTTCCTTACTGCATCCCTCGCTCCCTCACATTGACGAATTAACACAGAAGTTGCGTCGCTATGATATACTATGGGTTCTATGACTTCTCCTTATAAATCGAGTAACGTTTCTATGGAAACTACAGGATTTTCTCTTGGGATACGACTATCTCCTTTCGGATGCATTATTCCTTCTTTACTGCATCCCTCACTCCCTCACATTGACTAAATAACACAGAATTTGCGCCGCTATGGAAAACTATGGGCTCTACGACTTCAACATCTAAATCGCGGAACGTTTCTATGGTAACGACAGGATCTTCTTTTGGGTTACGACTATATCCTTTCCGATTCACAATTCCTTCATTACTGCATCCCTCGCACCCTCACATTGACGAACTATCACAGTAGTTGCTTCGCTGTGAAATACTAAGGGTTCTATGACATCTCCTTCTAAATCTAGTAACGTTTCTATGGAAACGACTGGATATTCATTTGGGATACGAGTATCTCCTTTCTGATGCATTATTCCCTTTTACTGCATCCCTCGCTCCCTCACATTGACACATTAACACAGAAATTGCGTCGCTATGAAATACTATGTGTTCTATGGTATCTCATTCTAAATGGAGGTACGTTTCTATAGATGCGAAAGGATTTTCATTTGGGATACGAGTATCTCCTTTCCGACGAACTACTCCATCATTACTGCATCCCTCGCTCCATCACATTGACGAATTAATGCAGAAATGGCGCCGCTATGAAATACTATGAGTTCTGTGACTACTCCATCTAAATCGAGTAACGTTTCTATGGAAACGACAGGATTTTCTTTCGGGATACCACTATCTCCTTTCCGATGCACCATTTCTTCTTTACTGCATCCCGCGCGCCCTCACGTTGACGAATTAACACAGACATTGCGTCGCTATGAAATACTATGGGTTCTATGACTTCACCTTCTAAATCGAGTAACGTTCTATTGAAACGACAGGGTTGCTTTTTGGGATACGAGTATCTCCTTTCCGATGCAATATTCCTTCTTTACCGCATCCTTCGCTCCTTCACATTGACGAATAAACACAGAAATTGCGTCGCTATGAATTACTATGGTTTCTATGTGTTCTCCTTCTAAATCGAGTAACGTTTCTATGGAAACGACAGGATTATCTTTAGGGATACGAGTATCTCTTTTCCGACGCACTACCCCATCTTTACTGCATCCCTCGCTCCCTCACATTGACGAATTAATGCAGAAATTGCGTCGCTATGAAATACTATGAGTTCTGTGACTACTCCATCTAAATCGAGTAACGTTTCTGTGGAAACGACAGGATTTTCTTTCGGGATACGACTATCTCCTTTTCGATGCACTATTCCTTCATTACTGCATCTCTCGCTCCCTCTTTTTGCCGAACTAACACAGAAATTGCGTCGCTATCAAATACTTTTCGTTCTATGACTTCCCTTTCTAAATCGACTAACGTTTCTATGGAAACGAAATTGTTTTCTTTTGGTATACGGGTATCTCCGTTCCTATGCACTATTCCTTCTGTACTGCATTATTCGCTACCTCACTCTGACGAATTACCACAGAAATTGATCGCCATTAGATACTATGGGTTCTAAGACTTCTCCTTCAAATCGAGTAACGTTTCTATGGAAACGAGAGGATTTTCTTTTGGGATACGAGTATTTCATTTCCGATGCACTATTCCTTCTTTACTGCTTCCCTCGCTCCCTCATACTGACGAATTAACACAGAAATTGCGTCGCTCTGAAATACTATGGGATCTATGACATCTGCTTCCAACTCGAGTAAGGATTCTATGGAAACGACATGATTTTCTTTTGCGATATGACTATCACCTTTCCGATGCACTATTCCTTCTTTACTGCATCCCTCGCTCCATCACTTTGAAGAATTAACACTGAGATTGCGTAGCTATAAATACTATGGGTTCTATGACTTCTCCTTTTAAATCGAGTAACGTTTCTATGGAAACGACAGGATTTACTTTTGGGATACGGCTATCTCCTTTCGGATGCACTATTCCTTCTTTACTGCCTCCCTCGCTCCCTCACATTGACGAATCAACACAGAAATTTCGTAGCTATGAAATACTATGGGTTCTATGACTTCTCCTTCAAAATGGAGTAACGTTTCTATGGAAACGACTGAATTTTCTTTGGGATACGACTATCTGCATTCCGATGCATTATTCCTTCTTTACTGCATCCCTCGCTCCTTCACATTGACGAATTAACACAGAAATAGCGTCGCTATGAAATACTATGGGTTCTATAACATCTCCTTCCAACTCGACTGAGGTTTCCGAGGAAACGACAGAATTTTCTTTTGGGATACCACTATCTCCTTTCCGATGCACTATTCCTTCTTAACAGCATCCCACGCTCCCTCACATTGACGAATGAACACAGTAATTGCGTCCCTATGAAATACTATGGGTTCTATGACTTCTCCATCTAAATCGATTAACGTTTCTGTGGAAACGACAGGATTTTCCTTTGGGATACGAGTATCTCCATTCCGATGCACTATTCTATCTTTACTGCATTCCTTCCACCATCACTTTGATGAATTAACACAGAAAGTGCGGCGCTATGACATAGTATGGGTTCTATGACATCTTCTTCTAAATCGAGTAACGTTTCTATGGATACGAATAGCTTTTCTTTTGAGATACGAGTATCGCCTTTCCGATGCACTATTCCTTCTTTATTGCACCCCTCGCTCCCTCACATTGACGAATTAACACAGAAATTGCGTCGCTATGAAAAACTATGGGTTGTATCACTTGTCCTCTAAATCGAGTAACGTTTCTATGGAAACGACAGGATTTTCTTTTGGGATACGACTATCTCCTTTCCGATGCGCGATTCCTTCTTTACTGCATTCTTCGCTCCCTCAAATTGACGAGTAAACCCAAATATGGCGTCGCTATGAATTACTATGGGTTCTGTGACCCCTCCTTCTAAATCGAGTAACGTTTCTATAGAAACAACAGGATTGTCTTTCGGGATACCACTATCTCCTTTCCGATGCACCATTTCTTGTTTACTGCATCCCACGCTCCCTCACATTGACGAAATAACACAGACATTGCGTCGCTATGAAATACTATGGGTTCTATGACTTCAACTTCTAAATCGAGTAACGTTTGTATGGAAACGACAGGGTTGTTTTTTGGGATACGAGCATCTCCTTTCCGATGCAATATTCCATCTTTACCGCATCCTTCGCTCCCTCACACTGACGAATAAACACAGAAATAGCGTCGCTATGAAATACTATTTCTTCTATGAGTTCTCCTTCTAAATCGAGTAACGTTTCTATGGAAACGAGAGGATTATCTTTTGGGACACGAGTATCACCCTTCCGATGCACTGTTCCTTCTTAACTGCATACCTCGCTCCCTAACAGCGACTAATTAACACAGAAATTGCGTCGCTGTGTAATACAACGGGTTCTATGACTTCTCCTTATTAATCGAGTAACGTTTCTATGGAAACGACAGGTTTTTGTCTTGGGATACGAGTATCTCCTTTCCGATCACTATTCCTTCTTTACTGCATCCTTCGCTCCCTCACATTGACGAATTATCACAGTAATTGCTTCGCTGTGAAATACTGTGGGTTCTATGACATCTCCTTCTAAATCTAGTAACGTTTCTATGGAAACGACTGGATATTCATTTGGTATACGAGTATCTCCTTTCCGATGCACTATTCTCTTTTACTGCATCCGTCGCTCCCTCACATTGTCGAATTAACACATAAATTGCGTCGCTATGAAATACTATGGGTTCTATGACGTCTCCTTCCAAATCGAGTAACGTTTCTATGGAAACGACAGGATTTTCTTTTGGGATGCGAGTATCTCCTTTCCGATGCACTATTCGTTTTTACTGCGTTCCTCGATCCCTCACATTGCCGAATTAACACAGAAATTTCGTCGCTATGAAATACTATGTGTTCTATGGTATCTCATTCTAAATGGAGTAACGTTTCTATGGATACGACAGGATTTTCATTTGGGATACGAGTATCTCCTTTCCGACGAACTACTCCACCTTTACTGCATCCCTCGCTCCATCACATTGACGAATTAATGCAGAAATTGCGTCGCTATGAAATACTATGAGTTCTGTGACTACTCCATCTAAATCGAGTAACGTTTCTACGCAAGCGACAGGATTTTCTTCTGGGATACGAGTATCTCCTTTCCGATGCATTATTCCTTCATTACTGCATCCCTCGCTCTCTCACATCGACAAATTAAAACAGAAATTGCGTCGCTATGAAAAACTATGGGTTGTATGACTTTTCCTCTAAATCTAGAAACGTTTCTATGGAAACGACAGGATTTTCTTTTGGGATACGAGTATCTGCTTTCCGATGCACTATTCCTTCTTTACTGCATCCCTCCCATCATCACTTTGATGAATTAACACAGAAAGTGCCTCGCTATGATATACTATGTGTTGTATGACTTCTCCTTCTAAATCGAGTAACGTTTCTATGGAAACGACAGGATCTTCTTTCGGGATACCACTATCTCCTTTCCGATGCACCATTTCTTCTTTACTGCATCCCGCGCACCCTCACATTGACGAATTAACACAGACATTGCGTCGCCATGAAATACTATGGGTTCTATGACTTCACCTTCTAAATCGAGTAACGTTTCTATTGAAACGACAGGGTTGTTTTTTGGGATACGAGTATCTCCTTTCCGATGCAATATTCCTTCTTTACCGCATCCTTCGCTCCTTCACATTGACCAATAAACACAGAAATTGCGTCGCTATGAAATACTATGGTTTCTATGAGTTCTCCTTCTAAATCGAGTAACGTTTCTATGGAAACGACAGGATTTTCTTTTGGGATACGAGTATCTCCTATCCTATGCACTATTCCTTAATTACTGCATCCATCGCTCCCTCACATTGACGAATAAACACAGAAATTTCGTCGCTATGAAATACTATGGGTTCTATGAATTCTCCTACTAAATCGAGTAACGTTTCTATGGAAACGACAGGATTTTCTTCTGGGATACGAGTATCTCCTTTCCGATGCATTATTCCTTCTTTACGGCATCCCTCGCACTCTCACATCGACAAATTAAAACACAAATTGCGTCTCTATGAATTACTATGGGTTCTATGACTTCTCCTTATAATCTAGTAACGTTTCTATGGAAACAACAGGATTTCCTTTTGGGATACGAGCATCTCCTTTCCGATGCACTGTTCCTTCTTTACTGCATCCTTCGCTCCCTCACATTGATGAATAAACACAGAAATTGCGTCGCTATGATATACTATGGGTTCTATCACATCACCTTCTAAATCGTGTAACGTTTCTATGGAAACGAAAGTTTTTTCCTTTGTGATACGAGTATCTCCTTTCCGTTGCAGTATTCCTTCCATACTGCATCCCTCGCTCCCTCACATAGACGAATTAACACAGATATTGCGTTGCTATGAAATACTGTGGGATCTATGACTTTTCCTTCCAAATGGAGTAACGTATCTATGGAACGAAAGGATTTTGTTTTGGGATACGAGTATCTCCCTTCCGATGCACTGTTCCTTCTTTACTGCATATCTCGCTCCCTAACACCGACTAATTAACACAGAAATTGCGTCGCTGTGTAATACTATGGGTACAGTAACTTCTGCTTATAAATCGAGTAACGTTAATATGGAAACGACAGGATTTTCTTTTGGGATACGAGTATCTCCCTTCCATTCAACTGTTCCTTCTTTACTGCACCCCTCCTCCCTAACACCGACTAACTAACGCAGAAATTGCGTCGCTGTGTAATATTATGGGTTCTATAACTTCTCCTTCTAAATCGAGTAACGTTTCAATGGAAACAACAGGCTTTCCTTTTGGGATACGAGTATCTCCTTTCCGATGCACTATTCCTTGTATTCTGCATTCTTAGCTCCCTCACATTGATGAATAAACACAGAAATAGCGTCGATATGAAATACTATGGGTTCTATGACTTCCCCTCCTAAATCGAGAATCGTTTCTAAGGGAACGACAGGATTTTCTTTTGGGATACGAGTATCTCCTTTCCGATGCACTATTCCTTCTTTGCTGCATCCCTTGCTCCCTCACATTGACGAATTAAACAAGAAATTCCGTCGCTATGATATACTATGTGTTCTATGACTTCCCCTTCCAAATCGAGTAACGTTTCTAAGGAAACGACAGGATATTCTCTTGGGATACTAGTATCTCCCTTCCGATGCACTATTCCTTCATTACTGCATTGCTCGCTCCTTCACATAGACGAATTAACACAGAAATTGCGTCGCTATGAAGTACTATATGTTCTATGACATCTACTTCCAACTCGAGTAAGGTTTCTATGGAAACGACAGGACTTTCTTTTAGGATACCACTAACTCCTATCCGATGCACTATTCCTTCTTAACTGCATTCCTCGCACCATCACTTTGACGAATTAACACAGAAAGTGCGTCGCTATAAAATACTATAAGTTCTATAAGTTCTCCTTCTAAATCGAGTAACGTTTCTATGGAATCGACAGGATTTTCTTTTGGGATACGAGTATCTCCTTTCCGATGCACTATACCTTCTTCATTGCATCCCTCGCCCCTCACAATGACGAATTAACACAGAAATTGCATTGCAATGAATTACTATGGGTTTTATTACTTTTCCTGCTAAATCGAGTAACGGTCCTATTGAACCGACAGGATTTTCTTTGTGGAAACGATTATCTTGTTTCCGATGCACTATTCATTCTTTACTGCACCCTTTGCTCCCTCAAATTGACAAATAAACACAGAAATTGCGCCGCTTTGAAATACTATGGGTACTATGACTTCTCGTTATAAATCAAGTTACGTTTCTATGGAAACAACAGGATTTTATTTGGGATACGAGTATCTCCTTTCCGATGCACTGTTCCTTCTATCTTGCATACCTCGCTCCCTAACACCGACTAATTAACACAGAAATTGCGTCGCTGTGTAATACTATGGGTTATATGACTTCTCCTTATAAATCAAGATACGTTTCTATGGAAACAACAGGATTATCTTTCGGGATAAGAGTATTTCCTATCCGGTGCACTATTCCTCCTATACTGCATCCTTCGCTCCCTCACATTGACGAATAAACACAGAAATAGCGTCGCTATGAAATACTATGTGTTCTATGACTGCCCTTTCAAAATCGAGTAACGTTTCCATGGAAACGACATGACTATCATTTGGCATACGAGTATCAGCTTTCCGATGCACTATTCCTTCTTAACTGCATCCCTCGCACCATCACATCGACGAATTAACATAGAAAGTGCGTCGCTATGAAATACTATGGGTTCTATAACTTCTCCTTCTAAATTGAGTAACGTTTCTATGGAAACGACAGGATTCATTTTTGGGATTCGACGATCTCCTTTCCGATGCGCTATTTCTTCTTTACTGCATCCTTCGCTCCCTAACATTGACGAATTAACACAGACATTACGTCGCTATGAAATACTATTGGTTCCCTGACTTCCACTTCTAAATCGAGTATCGTATAGACGGAAAAGACAGGATTTTCTTTTGGGATTCGAGTTTTTCCTTTCCGAAGCACTATTCCTTCTTTACTGCATCCCTCGCTCCATCACATTGACGAATTAACACAGAAATTCCGTCGCTATGATATACTGTGTGTTCTATGACTTCTGCTTCTACATCGAGTAACGTTTCTATGGAAACGACCGGATTTTCTTTTGGGATACGAGTATCTCCTTTCCGATGCACTATTCCTTCTCTACTGCATCCCTCGCTCCATCACATTGGCGAATTAACACAGAAATTGCGTCGCTATGAAAAACTATTTATTCTATGACTTCTCCTTCTAAATCGAGAAACGTTTCTATGGTAAAGACAGGATTTTCTTTTGAGAAACGAGAATCTACTTTCCGATGCATAATTCCTTCTTTACTGCATCCCTCGCTCCCTCACATTGACGAATAAACACAGAAATAGCGTCGCTATGAAATACTATGTGTTCTATGACTTCCCCTTCAAAATCGAGTAACGTTTCCATGGAAACGACTTGACTATCATTTGGAATACGAGTATCTTCTTTCCGATGCACTACCCCTCCTTTACTGCATCCCACGCACCAGCACATTGACGAATTAACACAGATATTGCGTCATAATGAAATACAATGGGTTCTATGACATCTCCATTTAAATCGAGTAACGTTTCTATGGAAACGACAGGTTATTCTTTTCGGATCCGAGTATCTCCTTTCCGATGTACTATTCCTTCTTAACTGCATGCCTCGCTCCCTCACATTGAGGAATTAACACAGAAATTCCGTTGCTATCATATACTATGTGTTCTATGGCTTCTCATTCTAAATGGAGTAACGGTTCTAGGGAAACGACCGGATTTTCTTTTGGGATACGACTATCCCCTTTCCGATGCGCTATTCCTTCTTTACTGCATCCTTCACTCAATCACATTGAAGAATTAACACAGAAATTGCGTCACCATGAAATACTATGGGTTCCATGACATCTCATTCAAAAATCGATTTGCGTTTCTATGGAAGCGACAGGATTTTCTTTTGGGATACGAGTATCTCCTTTCCGATGCACTATTCCTTCTCTGCTGCATCCCTCGCTCCATCACATTGGCGAATTAACACAGAAATTGCGTCGCTATAAAAACTATTTATTCTATGACTTCTCCTTTTAAATCGGGAAACGTTTCTATGGTAAAGACAGGATTTTCTTTTGAGAAACGAGTATCTTCTTTCCGATGCACAGTTCCTTCTTTACTGCATCCCTCGCTCCCTCACATTGACGAATTAACACAGATATTGCGTCGCTATGAAATACAATGGGTTCCTTGACATCTCCTTTTACATCGAGTAACGTTTCTATGGAAACGACAGGATTTTCTTTTGGGATACGAGAATCTCGTTTCCGATGCACTATTCCATCTTTGCAGCATCCTTCGCTCCCTCACATTGACGAATAAACACAGAAATTGCGTCGCTATGAAATACTATGGGTTCTATGACTTCTCCTTCTATTTCGAGTAACGTTTCTATGGAAACGACAGGATTTTCTTTTGGGGTACGACTATGTCCTTTCCGATGCGCTATTCATTCTTTAATGCATCCCTGGCTCAATCACATTGAAGAATTAACACAGAAATTGCGTCGCTATGAAATACTATGGGTTCTATGACATCTCCTTCTAAATCGAGTAACGTTTCTATGGAAACGACAGGATTTTCTTTTGGGATACGAGTATCTCCTTTCCCAAGCACTGTTCTTTCTTTACTGCATCCCTCGCTCCCTCACATTGACGAATTAACACAGAAATTGCGTCGCTGTGAAATACTATGGGTTCCATGACATCTCCTTCTAAATCGATTAACGTTTCTATGCAAGCGACAGGATTTTCTTTTGGGATACCACTATCTCCTTTCCGATGCAATATTCCTTCATTACTGCATCCCACGCTCCCTCACATTGACGAATTAACACGGAAATTGCGTCGCCATGGGATACAATGGGTTCTATGACATCGCCTTCTAAATGGTGTAACGTTTAAAAGGAAAAGACAGGATTCTCTTTTAAGATACGAGTATCTCCTTTCCGATGCACTATTCCTCCTTTACTGCATCCTTCACTACCACACATTGACGTATAAACATAGAAATTGCGTCTCTATGAAATACTATGGGTTCTATGACTTCTCCTTCTAAAACGAGTAACGTTTCTATGGAAACGACCGGATTTTCTTTTGGGGTACGACTATGTCCTTTCCGATGCGCTATTCATTCTTTAATGCATCCCTGGCTCAATCACATTGAAGAATTAACACAGAAATTGCGTCGCTATGAAATACTATGGGTTCTATGACATCTCCTTCTAAATCGAGTAACGTTTCTATGGAAACGACAGGATTTTCTTTTGGGATACGAGTATCTCCTTTCCGATGCACTATTCCTTCTCTACTGCATCCCTCGCTCCATCACATTGGCGAATTTACACAGAAATTTCGTCGCTATCAAAAACCATGTATTCTATGACTTCTCCTTCTAAATCGAGTAACGTTTCTATGGTAAAGACACGATTTTCTTTTGGGAAACGAGTATCTTCTTTGCGATGCACAATTCCTTCTTTACTGCATCCCTCGCTCCCTCACACTGACGAATTAACACAGATATTGCGTCGCTATGAAATACAATGGGTTCTATGACATCACCTCCTATATCGAGTAACGTTTCTATGGAAACGACGGGATTTTCTTTTGGGATACGTGAATCTCGTTTCCAAAGCACTATTCCATCTTTACAGGATCCTTCGGTCCCTCACATTGACGAATAAACACAGAAATTGCGTCGCTATGAAATACTATGGATTCTGTGTCTTCTCCTTCTAAATCGGGTAACGTTTCTATGGAAACGACAGGATTTTCTTTTGGGATGCGAGTATCTCCTTTCCGATGCACTGTTCCTTCTTTACTGCATCCCTCGCTCCCTCACATTTACGAATTAATACAGAAATTTCGTCGCTGTGAAATACTATGGGTTCCATGACATCTCCTTCTAAATCGATTAACGTTTCTATGGAAACGACAGGATTTTCTTTTGGGATACAACTATCTCCTTTCCGATGCAATATTCCTTCTTAACTGCATCCCACGCTCCCTCACATTGACGAATTAACACAGAAATTGCGTCGCTATAAAATACTATGGGTTCTATGACTTCTCCTTCTATTTCGAGTAACGTTTCTATGGAAACGACAGGATATTCTTTTGAGATACGAGCATCTCCTTTCCGATGCACTATTCCTTCTTTGCAGCATCCTTCGCTCCCTCACATTGACGAATAAAACAGAAATTGCGTCGCTATGAAATACTATGGGTTCTGTGGCTTCTCCTTCTAAATCGAGTAACGTTTCAATGGAAACGACAGGATTTTCTTTTGGGATACGAGCATCTCCTTTCCGATGCACTATTCCTTCTTTACTGCATCCCTCGCTCCCTCACATTGACGAATTAACACAGAAATTGCGTGTCTATGAAATACAATTTGTTCTATGTCTTCTCCATCTAAATCGAGTAACGTTTCTATTGAACCGACATGATTTTCTTTTAAGATACGTGTATCTCCTTTCCGATGCACTATTCCTTCTTTACTGCATCCTTCACTCAGACGCATAGACGAATAAACTCAGAAATTGCATCGTTATGAATTAATATGAATTCCATGACATCTCCTTCTAAATCGAGTAACGTTTCTATGGAAACGACAAGATTTTTTTTTTGGAAACGAGTATCTTCTTTCCGATGCACTATTCCTTCTTTACTGGTTCCCTCGTTCCCTCACATTGACGCATTAGCACAGAAATTGCGTAACTATGGAATACTATGGGTCCTATGACATCTCCTTCTAATTCGAGTAACAATTCTATGGGAACGGCAGGATTTTCTTTTGGGATACTACTATCATCTTTCCGATGCACCATTCCTTCTTTACTGCATCCCTCGCTCCCACACATTGAAGAGGTAACACAGAAATTGCGTCGCAATGAAATACTATGGGTTCTATCACATCTCCTTCCAAATGGAGTAACGTTTCTATGGGAACGACAGGATTTTCTTTGGGATACGAGTATCTCCTTTCCAATGCACTATTGCATCTTTACTGCATTCCTCACTCCCTCACATTGACGGATTAACACAGATATTGCGTAGCTATGAAATACTATGGGAACTATGACTTCTCCTATTAAATGGAGTAACGTTTCTATGGAAACAACAGGATTTTCTTTTGGGATACGACTACCTCCCTTCCAATGCACTATACCTTCTTAACAGCATCCCTCGCTCCGTCACATTGACGAATAAGCACAGAAATTGCGTCGTTATGAAATACTATGTGTTCTATGACATCTCTTTCCAACTCGAGTGAGGTTTCTATGGTAACGACAGGATTTTCTTTTGGGATACCACTATGCCCTTTCCCATGCAGTATTCCTTCTTTACTGCATCCCTCGCTCCCTATCACCGACTAATTAACACAGAAATTGCGTCGCTATGAAATACTATGGGTTCTATGACATCTCCTTATAATTCGAGTAACGTTCCGATGGAAACGACGGGATTTTCGTTTGGGATACGAGTATCTCCTTTCCGATGCACTATTCCTCCTTTACTGCATCCCTCGCTGTTTCACATTGTCGAATTAATACAGCAATTGCGTCGCTATGATATACAATGTGCTCTATGACTTCTCTTTCTAAATCGACTAACGTTTCTATTGAACCGACAGGATTTTCTTTTAAGATACGAGTATCTCCTTTGCGATGCACTATTTCTTCTTTACTGCATCCTTCACTCCCACACATTGACGTATAAACACAGAAATTGCGTCGCTATAAAATACTATGGGTTCTATGACTTCTCCTTCTAAATCGAGTAACGTTACAATGGAAACGATAGAATTATCTTTTGGGGTACGACTATCTCATGTCCGATGCGCTATTCCTTCTTTACTGCATCCCTCGCTCCCTCACATTGACGTATTAACACAGAAATTGCGTCGCTATAAAATACTATGGGTTCAATGACCTCTCCTTCTACATCGAGTAACGTTTCTATGGAGACGACAGGATTTTCTTTTGGGATACGAGTATCTCTCTGCCAATGCACCACTCCTTCTTTACTGCATCCCTCGCTCCCTCAGATTGAAGAATTATCACAGAAATTCGGTCACTATGAAATACTATGTGTTCTATGACTACTCCTTCTAAATCGAGTAACGTTTCTATGGAAACGACAGGATTTTCTTTTTGGGTACGAGTATCTCCTTTCCGGTGCGCTATTCCTTCTTTACTGCATCCCTCGCTCCCTCACATTGACGAATTAAAACAGAAACTCGGTCGCTATGAAATACTATGGGTTCTATGACATCTCCATCTAAATCGAGTAACGTTTCTATGGAAACGTCAGGAATTTCTATTGTGATACGAGTATCTCCTTTCCGATGCACTATTCCTTCTTTACTGCATCCCTCGCTCAATCTCATTGACGAATTAACACAGAAATTGCATCTCTATGAATTACTATGGGTTCTATGACTTCTCCTTCTAAATTGAGTAACGCTTCTATGGAAACGACAGGATTTTCTTTTGGGATAGGAGTATCTCCTTTCCGATGCACTATTCCTTCTTTACTGCATCCCTCGCTCCCTCACATTGACGAATTAATTCAGAAATAGCGGCGCTATTAAATACTATGGGTTCTATCACTTCTCCTTCTAAATCGAGTAACGTTTCTATGGAAACGACAGGATTTTCTTTTAGGATACACGTATCTCAATTCCGATGCACTATTCCTTCTTTACTGCATCCCTCGCTCCCTCACATTCAGAAACTAACACAGAAATTGCGTCGCTATCAAATACTATGAGCTCTAAGACTTCTCCTTCCAAATCGAGTAACGTTTCTATGGAAACGGTAGGATTTTCTTTTGGGAACGAGTATCTTCTTTCCGATGCACTGTTCCTTCTTTACTGCATCCCTCGCCCTCTCACATTGACGTATTGACACAGGAATTGCGTCGCTATGAAATATTATGGATTATATGACATCTACTTTAAATTGACTAAAGTATCAAATGAAACGACCTGATTTTCTTTTGAGATACGAGTATCTCCGTTCCGATGCACTACTCCTTCCTTACTAAATACCTCGCTCTCTCACACTGACGAATTAACACAGAAATTTCGTCGCTATGGAATACAATGGGTTGTACGTGTACTCCTACAACTTCCCCTTCTAAATCGAGTAACGTTTCTAAGGAAACGACAGGATTTTCTTTTGGGATACGAGTATCTCCCTTCCGATGCACTATTCCTTCTTTACTGCATTCCTCATTCCCGCACATAGACGAATTAACACTGAAATTGCGTCACTATGAAATACTATATGTTCTATGACATCTCCTTCCAACTCGAGTAAGGTTTCTATGGAAACGACAGGACTTTCTTTTGGGATACCACTAACTCCTTTCCGATGCACTATTCCTTCTTATCTGCATCCCTCGCACTATCACCTAGACGAATTAACACGGAAAGGGCGTCGCTATAGAATACTATAAGATCTATAAGTTCTCCTTCTAAATCGAGTAACGTTTCTATGGAAACGACAGGATTTTCATTTGGGATACGCGTATGTCCTTTCCGATGCACTATTCCCTCTTTACTGCATCCTTCGCTCCCTCACATTGACGATTTAACACAGAAATAGCGTCGCTATAAAATACTATGGGTTCTATGACTTCTCCTTCTAAATCGAGTACCATTTCTAAGGACACGACAGGATTTTCTTTTGGGATACGAGTATCTCCCTTCCGATGCACTGTTCCTTCTTTACTGCATCCCTCGCTATCTAACACCGACTAATTAACACAGAAATTTCGTCGCTGTGAAATATTATTCGTTCTATGACTTCTCCTTATTAATCGAGTAACGTTTCTATGGAAACGACAGGATTTTCTTTTGGGATGCGTGTATCTCCTTTCCCTTGCACTGTTCCTTCTTTACTGCATCTCTCGCTCCCTCACAATTACGAATTAACACAGAAATTGCGTCGCTGAGAAATACTATGGGTTCCATGAGATCTCCTTCTAAATCGATTAACGTTTCTATGGAAGCGACAGGATTTTCTTTTGGGATACCACTATCTAATTTCCGATGCAATTTTCCTTCTTTACTGCATCCCACGCTCCCTCACATTGACGAATTAACACAGAAATTGCGTCGCTATGGGATACAATGGGTTCTATGACATCGCCTTCTAAATTGAGTAACGTTTCTATGGAAACGACAGGATTTATTTTTGGTATACGAGTATCTCCCTTCCGATGCACTGTTCCTTCTTAACTGCATATCTCGCTCCCTAACACCGACTAAATAACACAGAAATTGCGTCGCTGTGTAATACTATGGGTTCAATGACTCTCCTTCTAAATCGAGTTACGTTTCTATAAAAACGAGAGGATGTTCTTTTGTGGTACGAGTAACTCCTTTCCGATGCACTATTCCTTCTTTACTGCATCCCTCGCTCCCTAACACCGACAAATTAACACAGAAAGTACGTCGCTGTGAAATACTATGGGTTCTATGGCTTCTAATTATAGATCGAGTAGCGTTTCTAAGGAAACGACAGTATTTTCTTTTGGGATACAGGTATCTCCTTTCCGATGCACTATTCCTTCTTTACTGCTGCCCTCACTCCATCACTTTGACGAATTAATACAGAAAGTGCGTCGCTATGAAATACTATGGGTTCTATGAGTTCTCCTTCTAAATCGAGTAACGTTTTTATGGAAACGACAGGATTTTCGTTTGGGATACGACTATCTCCTTTCCGATGCACTATTCCTTCTTTACTGCATCCCTCGCTCCCTCACATTGACGAATTAACACAGAAATTACGTCGCTGTGAAATACAATGGGTTCTCTGACATCTCCTTCTAAATCGAGTAACGTTTCTATGGAAACGTCAGGACTTTCATTTGGGATACTGCTATCTTCTTTGCGATGCACTATTCCTTCTTTACTGCATCCTTCGCTCCCGCACATTGACGAATTAACATAGAAATTGCGTCGCTATGAAATACTATGGGTTATATCACTTCTCCTTCAAAGTCGAGTAACGTTTCTATGGAAACGAAAAGATTTTCTTTTGAGATACGAGTATTTTCTTTCCGATGCACAACTCATTCTTTACTGCATCCCTTGCTCAATCTCACTGACGAATTAACGCATAAATTGCATCGCTATGAATTACATGGGTTCTATGACTTCTCCTTCTAAATTGGGTAACGCTTCTATGGAAACGACAGGATTTTCTTTTGGGATAGGAGTATCTCCTTTCCGATGCACTATTTCTTCTTTACTGCATCTCTCGCTCCCTCACATTGACAAATTAACTCAGAAATTGCGGCGCTATTAAGTACTATGGGTTCTATGACTTCTCCATCTAAATCGAGTAACGTTTCTATGGAAACGACAGGATTTTTTTTTTATTATACACGTATCTCAATTCCGATGCACTATTCCCTCTTTGCTGCATCCCTCGCTCCCTCACATTCACGAACTAACACCGAAATTGCGTCGCTATGAAATACTATGAGCTCTATGATTTCTCCTTCTAAATCGAGTAACGTTTCTATGGAAGCGACAGGATTTTGTTTTGGGAAACGAGTATCTTCTTTCCGATGCACTATTCCTTCTTTACTGCTTCCCTCGCTTCCTCACATTGACGTATTAACACAGGAACTGCGTCGCTATGAAATATTATGGGTTCTATGACATCTACATCTACATCTACATCTATACTCCGCGAGCCACCTTACGGTGTGTGGCGGAGGGTACTTATTGTACCACTATCTGATCCCCCCTTCCCTGTTCCATTCACGAATTGTGCGTGGAAAGAACGACTGCTTGTAAGTCTCCGTATTTGCTCTAATTTCTCGGATCTTTTCGTTGTGATCATTACGCGAGATATATGTGGGCGGTAGTAATATGTTGCCCATCTCTTCCCGGAATGTGCTCTCTCGTAATTTCGATAATAAACCTCTCCGTAATGCATAACGCCTTTCTTGACGTGTCCGCCACTGGAGCTTGTTCAGCATCTCCGTAACGCTCTCGCGCTGACTAAATGTCCCCATGACGAATCGCGCTGCTTTTCGCTGGATCATGTCTATCTCTTCTATTAATCCAACCTGGTAAGGGTCCCATACTGATGAGCAATACTCAAGAATCGGACGAACAAGCGTTTTGTAAGCTACTTCTTTCGTCGATGAGTCACATTTTCTTAGAATTCTTCCTATGAATCTCAACCTGGCGCCTGCTTTTCCCACTATTTGTTTTATGTGATCATTCCACTTCAGATCGCTCCGGATAGTAACTCCTAAGTATTTTACGGTCGTTACCGCTTCCAATGATTTACCACCTATGGCATAATCGTACTGGAATGGATTTCTGCCCCTATGTATGCGCATTATATTACATTTATCTACGTTTAGGGAAAGCTGCCAGCTGTCGCACCATGCATTAATCCTCTGCAGGTCCTCCTGGAGTACGTACGAGTCTTCTGATGTTGCTACTTTCTTGTAGACAACCGTGTCATCTGCAAATAGCCTCACGGAGCTACCGATGTTGTCAACTAAGTCATTTATGTATATTGTAAACAATAAAGGTCCTATCACGCTTCCCTGCGGTACTCCCGAAATTACCTCTACATCTGCAGATTTTGAACCGTTAAGAATGACATGTTGTGTTCTTTCTTCTAGGAAATCCTGAATCCAATCACAAACCTGGTCCGATATTCCGTAAGCTCGTATTTTTTTCACTAAACGTAAGTGCGGAACCGTATCAAATGCCTTCCTGAAGTCCAGGAATACGGCATCAATCTGCTCGCCAGTGTCTACGGCACTGTGAATTTCTTGGGCAAATAGGGCGAGCTGAGTTTCACATGATCTCTGTTTGCGGAATCCATGTTGGTTATGATGAAGGAGATTTGTATTATCTAAGAACGTCATAATACGAGAACACAAAACATGTTCCATTATTCTACAACAGAT